>NW_027480566.1:847500-1115000 GCF_051401765.1 Calliopsis andreniformis
TGTTTTCATATAGAGACGTCTAGCCCTGCATACTCTGCTTCTAAGGGTAGTGGGCTCGTCGTTCCACCAGGGAACTGATTTGAAGAATTGCTTTTTCTTTGGGATACTTTTCTCACAAGCCTCGATTATAATGGACTCAACTTCTTCAGATAGTTCTTGGGGATGTAAGCACTCAATGCTAATATTACGAAATCTTTGATTCCGTGCTATCTGAAGATTATTGATGAAGCTGTCCCAATTAGCTCGTTTTATGTTATATCTCCCTGTCTTACGATGAATAAGGCGTGCTGCGAGATGAAATCCTCCATCGCCTCACCTCTGGTGTCTGACAATCTGCTGTGCCATTGTGGAGAGTTCGCATTTGCGTCCAGGCAAATTACGATTTCCTGTCCTCTTAAGGCCTGCATTATTAGATCCAAGTGCCTCAGATATATTTCGATTGGTTCACACCATTGCAAATATGCGCTTACCAGAAAGAACCTCTCTCTTTCTGTGCTAATTTCAGCACACACTATGTGTGTGTTGCTTAATTGTTCTATTTTAAGCACATTTATATATCTGTTTATTGGCACTATTGCTGATTTGACTCGGTCCGATGTTGTGATCGACGCAATCTCCTTCCTGTCCGTTATCACACGGGTTGACATGCCTAGGCCACACATAACATTTCTGTAACTGTAGGGTTCTTGTATGAGGAGAATGTCGATGTTTTTCTCAAATGCCAATTGTCGAAGTTCATCCATGACAATTTTGGCGCCTTGTGCATTTACTTGTGCAACTTTTAGTCCTATGGTTTCATTATATGAACCTGTTGGACTATCGTTGTCCATAATCAACTTTTGTTAAATAGTTCTCAAGCGCTGCTCGATATGCTGGACAATTCTTGGATCTGGATGAATGATCGCATTTCTTTCCTGCCTTCTTGCAGTTTACGCAGGTGGGACTTTGTTCTGCTTTGGAACATGCTTTAAAAGCGTGTCCTACAGTTCCACAATGGCCACATGTGTCTTTTTCTGCTCTACAGAATTTGGAAATATGTCCAAAACTCTGGCACTTGTAGCATCGACTAATAGGAACGTAGTCCCTTATAGGACAGGAATTCCATCCAACGAAGACGCGATTTTTCTTCCTTAGTTGCTCTCTCGTTCGGGGTGTAACTTGTATTACTCAGTTCACCGTTGCTTTGCTTTTGTCTCCTGTTTTGAGTCGCAGTTTGCAATTTTCCGCAAAATATCTTCCGACATTTCTTCGAAGTTTTGCGATTTTAGTGCCGAAAGAAGTTCTTTATCTGAAAGATCCTTGGGAGCGTTGTACATGATCACCAAAGGTTGTTTCTTTTCAGGAAGACTGGCTTTAAGACCGGCTGTCTCCAGCTTTTTACTCTTAAGAATAGCTTCCATGTCTTCCTTGGAGTCAGTTTCCAGCAATAGTCCGTTTTTCCTTATGCGTCTAACGTTCTTAATTTTCAGCTTCTCCTTGGAGGGAATGATGCTTTTTTCGAGAATTTTCTTCGTTTCCTCGCTACTAGAGATTTTACTCTCTGCTGCAGGGAACACGGTTATCACATTCTTGGGTGTTATGGGTTGCTTTAACACCTTTTTCGGCGTGATGTTCGAGCTGATCCTCACTGTGCCGGCGTAGCTCTTTTGCTGAACTGTCCGGTGCCCCGGCTTCAGGACCCCAGGAGCCCCACGAGGAGGTGAGGTGAGTGGATTTGTACTAGTTGGGCCCGCTAACTTCACCGAAGTCCTCCGAAGGAGTCATCAGTTCCATCGCAGTTCTCGACTCGGTCGTGTTGGACGTGAGTCCGACCAAGAAGTCCCTCCCAGTTCTCTTGCTCCCAAAAGATAGGGACATTATTATAATAGAGGGAATCTCGTTGAAACAAATCGGACCAATATGACCGTGTACTTGACCATATTCTCTATCGAACGCACCCGATAAATACTCCCGCCATTAATGCGCAGATTATTTATACGTCCGTAAATATCCCACTAGTCGGCCACAGCGAACTACGAAACTATACGACACTGGCACATGTACGCAGTAAGCGAGAAAACAATACACCGCTGGCACTTGTACGCAGTAGGCGACAAAGCAATACGCCGCTGGCGTATCGAACGTCGGCATAGAAAAAAAAAAGATAGGGACATATAGTGTGAGTGAGCTTATTGAGCCTAAAGCTTGCTCTGTTATCTCAGGTCTCAATGAGACCTATTATAACGGTGGTCGATTTTTCTGTCCGTTCCTGTGGTGTCAGCGGTTGATCCTTTGTCTTCCTGTGTTCCTTCACTTCTTATTTAGCGTCTCTGTCGTGCCCGGCGTGCCTCCCTTTTTCCATCTCTTTTCCTTCTTTTCTCTCTTTTCCTCTTCTTTCCCATTTCTTTTCCCTTCCTCCTTTTTCTTTTTTTTTTCTTTTCTTCCTCTTCCTCTTTCTCTTCTTTTCATTTGATTATTCCCCTTCTGTTATGTTTCTCCCTTGTTTCTGTTTTCTGGTTTCCTTGTATCACTGTGGTCTATGTTCTTCTTTCCAAGGCTTCACGTTCTCTCATGGTTTGTGTAGCGAAATGGCTGAAATATTTGAATGTATCCTTCTCCATGAGCTGATTGAGTTGGCATGGCCATGGTTTACCTGTATTCATTATTTCGAGGGCCATCCTTAATCGTTTTTCCGCGTACCGCGGACAATGGAAAATGATGTGCTCTACTGAGTCAATTTCTCCACATCCGCAGGTATTGCTGTCCTTGATATTTAGGGCGTACTGTTTATCTTTTATCTTCCCATGTCCTGATAATAACTGTATGCTATGGAAATTGATGTGTATCCAGTGAGATGTTAGCCTCTTTTCCACGTTATTTATGAACTTGTATGTGATTCTTCCCTTGCTTGACTCTGTCCATCTTTGCTGCCAGAGGCTAAGTAGTTGCTCCTCAATCTGCTCCGTTATTTCGTCCTGATCTATTGTTTCGTCTTGCGGATTATAGTGTAGATCTCCTATTGTGAATACTTGATTTTGACGTAGATTGTGTTTGGCCTGCTTTCTCATTAGATACAAGTCTATTGCTATGGCACCTGCTAGCACAGTAATAGCATCGGCGGAAATTGTTCTATATGCTCTTGTGACTCTCAGTAGAGCGTGTCTTTGGGCTGATACCAGTTTCTTCATGTGCCAGGCGTTGATTTTATCATACCATCCGGCTGAGGCATAGGTGATTATTGGGAGGAAGATCCCTTTGTATAGGGTCATCATATTTTTCTGACTTATTCCCCATTTTCACTTGGCGATGTAAGATAGTCTATTGAAAACTTTTTTCCCTTTATTGGTTATGTATCTGATGTGTGCTGATATACTGTATCTGGTTCCAAAGTTTATACCAAGGTACTTTACTGTTTGACGCATCTGAAGTGAGATTCCATTTATCTTCACAGTTGGAGGCCGCTTGATATCCAAAAATCCTCGTACCAGTAGCATTTCTGACTTAGCCTCTGACAATTTCAGTTTGAGCTTGGTGCACCAGTTCTCTACGCATTTGGTTGCTGTGCTCGCTCTCTCTTCAAGTTGCCTCCTGCTGTTTCCGGTTATGAGTAGTACTATGTCGTCAGCGTATGCAATGGCTTCGTATCCTGCTTCAAGTAGCTTGTTGAGAATTTCATCGAAAATGAGAGTCCAAAAATGTGGTCCGAGAATCGACCCTTGTTGGCATCCCTTCGTTGTTCGCTTGCTGATAGTTGTATCATTTTCTGTGATTTCAACGGTTCGATCCTTAAGGTAACTCTGGATAAGCTTGTAAAGGTTCGGAGGACAGTTCCTTCTTTTGAGGTTAATTAAAATGCTCGGCCACCATACACTGTCAAAGGCTGCTGATATATCCAGGAGAATTGCTATGGCGTATTTTTCGCTTGTTTGATCTGTCAGTTCTCTTAGTTTTACGATAGCTTGTTCTGTAGATTTCCCTTTCTTGAAGCCGTATTGTCTGCCGGATGATTGTGGATGATTGTTCAGGATGTCCGAGAGTCGATTTACGATTAGCTTTTCCAGAACTTTGCTCAGGGCTGGAAGAAGGCAGATCGGTCTGTAAGACTTAAGGTCATTTTTGTCCTTGTCTTCGTTCTTGAGAAGGACTTTAATTACGCCCTTCTTCCAGTTGCGCGGAAAGACGCCGTGTTTGAGGGTGGCATTTAATAGGGCTATGAGCTCATTTGAAATTATTTGCCATGATCTTTTAATAATTTCCGTTTCAGGCATATCCTTACCAGGCGTTTTCTTGTTTTTGAGACGGCTAATCGCATGTCCAATTTCTTCTCTTGTGAAAGAGTGTGTGTCGTCTGTATTTGCAGGTGAGCTGATTTCGTGTCTTCTTTTTCGGTGCCCTGACGTTTCATGGTCGGTGGAGTCGTCCGGGACTAGTGTGTGGAGCAGGGTATGCATGGTGTCTTCCCAGGTGTTTGTGCGTGCGTTGTTCACTTTAATGTTTTCGCATGCTTTGGCTATATTGATCTTATCCATCTGCAGTTTATACGGTATTCCCCACGGGTTCGCGTTTCCTTCTTGAGTAACAAAGTTTTTCCAGCTGTCGGTTTTTGCCTTTCTTACTTGCGCAATATACTTGTTTCGGAGTTTACAGTATTCTGCTTTCTTCGTTGCGAAGAGAGACTCGTTAGATTTAGTTTTTTGATATGAGTGTCTTGCTTCTCTTACTTCACTTCTGAGCCTCGTTAGTTCGGGGTTCCACCATGATGTCGAGCTTAGGAAACGCGTTTTTCTAGGGATGGCATTATCGCTGTCTGCTCTGATGGCGTCTTCGACTTTCTGAGCAAGCTCGTCCACATCATGATCTTGTCCGTCCTGTATATTGATTTGAGTATTGTGGGTTACCTGTCTCAGTGTAGTATCGAATTTTTCCCAGTTAGCTCTTTTAATGTTGTAACGTGTCCCTTTATCTTTTGTTGGAAGCTGCGTGTTTGTCATTTTGTATTGGAATGTGATTACGTTATGATTGCTCGTGGTCCAATCTGAGTGTATTTGCCATCTAGATATGCGGTTTATGCATGTAGCACTGATTATTGTCAGGTCAATATTTGATCTACCATGTGTGTTATCAAAAGAGTAAAATTCCGAAGGTCCATTAACTACATAAAGATTGTTGTGAGCATTCAAGCTTTCCATGAGTTCTCCTCTTTGGTCTGTTACGTCGTTGTACCAGATAGGAGATTTTGCGTTGGCATCAGTGCAGATGATCGCACTTCTGCCTCGCAGGTCCCGAAGTATCTCGTCCAGATGTCGTAAGTACGGTTTTATATTCTCGCAGAATTGAAAATAAGCGCTTATTGCATATATTTTGGTTTTCCCTATTGTGATTTCGGCACATATATGTATTGTTCGAGCTTCATTATGGTGATTGATGGGTTCACGACTATTATTGCTGCTTTAATCATGTCGTTGGTTGATGTGTTGGAGAACTTTTTGGTGTCAGAGAGTACTTTTGTAGTAAGGCCCAAGCCAGCGATTTTATTTCTGTGGCTAAACGGTTCCTGCGCCATGATGATATCTATGGGATTTTCTGTCGCGAAGGCTCTTATTTCATCCATAACTACTCTGGCGTTTTGTGCATTTAATTGTGCAAAATTTATTCCTGACCACTTTAGTCGTGTGCTTTTATTTTCCATAATCGGTTCGAGAGAGAGAAGCTTGTACTGCGTGTTTATAGGCAGGGCATTCCTTTGCACGGGATGAGTGGTTGCATGGTTTTCCGAATCTCTTGCAATTTATACAGACTGGTTGTTGTGCTTTAGATGGGCACGAACTATAAGTGTGTCCTTCCTTAGCGCAGTGCCCACAAGTGTCAACTGTAGCTTTACAGTACTTTGCGATATGCCCGAAGGATTGGCATCTGTAGCAGCGGCTGACAGGTATATAGTCACGAATTTGACACGAGTGCCACTCGATAAATATTCTACCACGCTTTACCAGTTTTTCCCTCAGTTCCGGTGAAAGATAGGGACAGTTATTGTTTTGCGTTTTCGTTGTGATACAACGCGCCCTTCCTCGACCTAATAGGTCATACGGGCCTCGCAACTCTCTGCCAGATGTTCGGGCTCCACTCTCAATGCCTCCGGAGCGACACTGCTACTACCGCCTGCCACCTCGAGTCCATTCCCAATCCAGGAACCCTCGCTTAGCCTTGCGCCGAGGCGAGGGGGGCTTGATCCTGGCCCGAGGAGCCGGGTTCCATCGGGAGGACGGAAACACCGACTTGACTGGGTCCCGCCGAATCAGCAGGATCGCCAGCCGTGAGCTCTCGAGTCTCGGATGGATCAACAATCAGATCAGTGGCGTTATGCGTTCGAGCGGCCTTGGCCTCCAGGACGGTTCTGGCGAATCTCCTGAACTCCTCCACTGGCCATACAAGGCGCTCGGAGTTGGCCGTCTGTCTTAGGAGAGCTCGCGCTTCCCCGTGCCGTGGACAGTCGAATAGAACGTGGCTCGACGTTTCCGCCTCGCCACACTCGCATTTGTCGTCCGGTACCAAGGCAAATCCATACAGCTTGGCTCGGAAATCTCCGTGCCCGCTAAGGAATTGGACCACATAATGATCGATTGTCAACCAACGCACCTTGAGGCGGTCTGACACGTGCCTGAAGAAGCGGAACGTTGTTCTACCCTTCGTCGACGCCGACCACCTTCTTTGCCACACTGCTAGGGCTTCTTTCCTTACCTCAGCTATTGCCTCGGCTTCGGAGATTGCCCCTGTGTCTAAGTCTCTTCGACTTATTCGACACTCGCCAAACTCTATGTCTCTTGTCTTTCGGGCATTGTAGACGCACGCTCTCTCCGCTATCGCCAGGTCTATCGGCAATACACCCGCGATCACAGGGATCGCATCAGTGGATACCGCTCTGTAAGCCCTGGTGACGCCAAGCAAAACCTTCCTCTGTACCCGTGTGAGTTTAGTCCTCTACTTGGGCCCGAGGAGGTCCGCCCAGCCCGCGGCGGCGTACGCTACGATCGGGACGAAAAGGCCGGCGTACATAATACGCATAGCACGATGTCCCAACCCCCAATTTGTTCGGGCTAGCCGCGCGAACGCGTGGAACATTCGCACGGTTTTGACACTCAAATGCTCGACATGGGATTTAACACCCAGTCTTTCAGCAAAGTGCACTCCGAGATACCTTACGGTAGTCCTCAGAGATACACATTTCCCGTATATCTTTATCGAAGGGGGTCTTCCTCTATCCAGAGAACCTTTCAAGAAGATCATCTCGGTCTTGGTCGCTGATAACGTGAGCTTCTGGCCTGCACACCAGGTAGTCAACACGTCCGCGACCATTTGGCCTCTCGCCTCCAACTGATTCCTTGAGTCGCCATAGACGAGCACAAAGAGGTCGTCGGCATAGGCTAGGTGTTCGGCGAACGGGAGGTTCGCAATGAGCCGTAGGACCTCGTCAAAGACTAAGTCCCAGCAGCTCGGATCGAGAATCGACCCCTGCGGACAGCCTTTGGTGACCTTCTTCGCAACACGAGAGCCGTGGGCGACCATAGTCACCTCACGGTCGGCGAAATAGTCAACCATCAGGCGGAAAAGATTTCTTGGGCATCCTCGCGCTCTCAAATTCATGAGAACGCTCGGCCACCAGACATTGTCCAAAGCACCAGATATATCGAATGAGAGACCCGAGACATACTTTTCCTCCCGACCGGACAGCAGTTCCCGGAGCTTTACCACGGCATCCTCCGTGGATCGCCCAGGTCTGAATCCGTATTGTCGGTCAGAGCAGAAGTCTGGGTTCAGGAACACCCCGTACAACCTGCGTGCTATCACCTTCTCGAGACATTTTCCGAGTACCGAGAGTCGGCAGATGGGCCGATACGACTTCGGATCCGCTTCAGGTCTGTCGGGCCCTTTCAGAATAGTCCTAATCAGGCCGACTTTCCATCTTGCCGGAACCACTCCATGTTCCAGACAACCGTTGTAGAGCTTCAGCAACTCTTTACGGATTACTCCGAAAGAGCGTTTTAATGCATCCACTTCCACAAGGTCTAGTCCTGGACACTTACCGCTTTTCAGGCTTGAGACTGCGTCTGCGACCTCCTTCCCAGTGAAGACGGGCTGGTCCTCGGTGGGTGGGTCATGCGCTACCTCGCGCCTTATCCGCCTCTGGTCGCGCGTGTCCTCCTCGGACTTATCATCCGGGATTAACGCATCCAGAAGTGCGGAGGCGGTGGAGCTAAAGTCCATCGTATGGCCGTAGTGCGTTCGAATGTTCGACACTGCCGTCTCAGTACATAGCTTGTCTCTGGTGAGTTTATACACGAGGCCCCAGGGCTCTTTGTTCCCCTGCTCCGTCACAAAGTTTTTCCAACTTTGCAACTTCGCAGCTCGCACTGCAGACGAGTAGGCCTTTCTCTCAGGGAGATACTCCGCCTTTCTCGCCGCTCTCTCTTCCGGATCTCGCTCTTGCTGGAAGGCCCGTCGGAGTCTGTTGACTCGACGCTTCCGCCTGGTTAAGTCCGGTGTCCACCAAGGGACGGACTTGGAGTGCCACCGCTTTGGACGCATAGAGCTCTCGCACGCGTGGATGATCGATTGCTCGATATCCTGCGCGAAAGATTCAACGTCCGCTCTGCAGCTCAAAGGAGCGCGAGCGGTCAACGACTCACGTCGTCCTAGCAGCGCCCGTTCAAAAGCAGCCCAATCTGCCTTGCGTGTCTGGAACCTACCTTTCCGGGCCTGGTTTCCTTCTACGCCGGCGAGCACAAGATCGAACCTTATGGCTCTGTGATCGCTGGTCGTCCAATCCTTATGGACTTTCCAGTTTCTCACTGACTTCGAAAAGTTTTGCGTTGCAAGTGTGACATCAATCCACGACTCTCCGCTCGGGCTGGAGTACGTAGGAATACTACCAGCCTCGTTCAAGACCACCAAGTCGTGTTGGGCGATAAACTCAATGAGCTTCTCACCCTTGGCGTCAGTCTTCGACCCGCCCCACAAGGGGGACCTGGCGTTGACGTCGGCCGCGATCACGACCCTACAGTGGCGTAGAGCACTAAGTGCTCTGTCAAGTCGCCTCAGCCCAACTTCCATGTCTTCACGCCATTGGAAGTATTGGCTGATGAGGTAAAAGCTCTCAAAAGAACCCCCTATGCTAACACAGGAGAGGTGTGTGTCGCACAGTTGCGAGATTTTGACCACGGACACCCCTGGGTTTCTGACAGCTACTGCTGCCATCACCGGGACTGCGCCCGTGACTACTTTCGTCGCAACCCCAAGGCCGGGGACTTTCCCACAGACGCCGTAGGGCTCCTGCGCGAGCAGCACGTCGATACCCCTGCTTCGCATTAGGGTGTTTACTTCGTCCGTAACGTCCCGGGCGCCTCGCATATTATGCTGCAGCACCCGGAGTCTGAACGTTTCGACGTCGTTCTCGGCACTAGCCATAATTTGTTCGAGAGATTACCTGCTCCCAAGCGGCCTTATAGGACGCACAGGTTCTATCTCTCGTACTGTGGCTGTGCTTTTTACCTCCTGCTTTGCAGTTGGAACAAACGGGAGGCTTGTCCCTGCTCTTGCAGGAGGCAAAGGTATGCCCCTACTCGGAGCAGTGACCGCATACCTCCGACGACTTACATCGCTTCGATGTATGGCCAAAGGCCTGACACCTGAAGCATCTCACTACACTGACGAAGTCCCGCACACGGCAGGATCTCCAGTCAATGTAGACTCTCTCCTGGGCCTTCAGTCTGGTTCGCACTTCCGGACTGACTTCAATGACCCAGTTGGCAGCCTCCTTATCGCCTTTAGACCCGGTTGAAAACCGGGGCTTGACGGCAGAGGACACATCCTTCTGGGCCAAGTCGGGAAGATTTTGCTTCCAGATACAGCGTAGGACCTCGTCCTTCTTCATCCTTTTCGGAACGTCGTACACAATAAGTGACGGGTTCCTTTTGGACGGGAAGGTCACGGAGAGACCCGCTTCCTTGAGCCGGCTATTCCCGGCAATCGCATCCAGATCCTCCTTGCGCACGGTCTCGACGACGATGCCACCGGAGTGGATGCGTCGGACCGCCTTCACGCGGATCTGCGATTGAGCCGGTTTCACCAGGGAGAGAACAGTGCGCTTGTTAGCCTCACTGTCCTGCTCCTTACCCTTCGGCGGGAAAATGCGCACCGAATTAGTCGGTGGGCGCACCGCGTCTGGGGCAACTCTGAGGCGGTCGACCTTTACCTTGTCGGCATAGGTCATCGCACCTGACACCGGTTGGGAAGGCGCCGCCGGACGAACCTTTAGCGTCTTCCGTACCACGCTCTCTACGGACGCTTGCGAGCGCTTAACGTCGCTGCGTACCGCGGCCAGCTGCCCTTCGAGAAAGCTGTTCCGGAGAAGCAGCTGTTCTACGAGCTGGTAGAGCGCGTCGGTGTGTCCAAGGATCTTCGAACCGCAACCCTTGCTGACCTTCGACTCCGGTCGAAGACAGACGTTACGAATGTCCGTCACCTTGGATCTAGCATCGTCTCTGATGAGACGTAAGGGTCTTACAGACCCCTCTTTGTGCCCAGGCGCAGTCTTAGACTGCGCCAGAAAGATAGGGACAGGTAGTCTGTGCGTTCGAGTGGCCCTCCATAAGAGGGGCGCGCCTTTCCTCGACCAGTATTTTTGGTCATACAGGCTTCGCATACCTTCGCCTGATGTACGGGCATCTACTTCCATCACTCCACCGACTGCCACCTCGTGTCCAAACCCACTCAGGAACCCTCGTCAAAGACGAGAGGGGCTTCTTCCTGACCCGAGGAGCCGGTTGTCCGATTTCTCAGACATCCGACCGCTACGACGTTCGAATTGGCGATGTTAGTTGTCTTATTAAGTGGCGTCTTGCGTTCGAATTGCCTTGGCTTTTAGCACAGTAGAAGCGAACTTCCGGAACTCCTTAAATAGATGTTCGTTCGAAACGAGGTCAGCTTCCTCCACCGGCCACACTAGGCGTTCGGAGTTGGCTGCTCGCTTTAGGAGTTCCCGCGCTTCACTGTGCCTCGGACAGTCGAATAGAACATGGGTCGACGTTTCCGCTTCCCCACACTCGCATCTCTCGTCCGGAACCAAGTTGAATTCCTTCAGCTTACCACGGAAGTCTCCGTGTCCGCTTAGGAATTGTGCCACATAATGATCGACAGCCAACCAGCGCGTCTTAAGGCGGTCTGATACGTCGCGGACGAAGCGGAACGTTGTTCTGCCCTTCGTTGACGACGACCACCTCGTTTGCCACATTGCCAGAACTTCTTTTCTGACCTCAGCTAGTGCTTCGGCCTTCGAGATAGTCCCGGAGACTAGATCAGTGTGACTGATGTGAACTTCTCCAATTGTAATGTCTCTTTGCCTTCGAGCTTTGTAAGCGCACACACGTTCCGCTATTGCCAAGTCCACCGGTAACACTCCCGCGATCACAGTGATCGCGTCGGTAGATACCGTACGGTAGGCCTTGGTGACCCTTAGCAAAACCTGTCTCTGAGCTCGTGCAAGTCTAGCGACCGCCGTTTTCCCGAGAAGGTCTGCCCAGCCAGCGGCTGCATACGTTACGATCGGAACAAACAAGCCTTTGTACAAAGTACTCATGGCCCGATGTCCCAATCCCCAGTTCGAACGGGCTATCTGCGATAGCGTATTAAACGTCATCACAGTTTTGGCACTCAGATGTTGGACATGGGAATTAATTCCCAATCTTTCGTCAATGTGAACTCCGAGGTACCTTACGGTTTTCCTCTGAGCCACACTCTTCCCGTATATCTTTACTTGCGGCGGTCTGGTTCTATCAAGGAAGCCCTTTAAGAGTATCATCTCGGTCTTGGTCGCTGACAACGTGAGTTTCTGGGTGGCGCACCACTCAGTTATCACGTCCGCGACCTTTTGGCCATTTTGCCCGATAGACAATCTTGCGTCGCCATAGACGAGCACAAAGAGGTCATCGGCGTAGGCTATGGGTTCGCAGAACCCGGTGTTCGAAAGAATCTGCAGAATTTCGTCAAAGACTAGATTCCAGCAGTTCGGACCGAGAATAGACCCCTGGGGGCAGCCCTTGGTAACCTTCTTCGCAACACGAAAGCCGTGAGAGACCATGGTCACCTCACGGTCGGCGAAATAGTCGACCATTAGCTTGTAGAGATTACGGGGACAGCCTCGCCGTTTCAACGAATTGAGAACGCTCGGCCACCAAACATTGTCGAAAGCACCGGAGATGTCGAAGGAGAGGCCCATAACATACTTCTCTTCGCGGGCGAGTACGAGTTCTCTGAGCTTTACCACGGCGTCCTCCGTGGATCGCCCAGGTCTGAACCCATACTGCCGGTCCGAGGAATAGTTTGGGCAAAGGAAGACCGATGAAAGTCTGGACGCGATCAATTTCTCCAAAGCTTTGCCAAGCACCGAGAGCAGGCAGATGGGCCGATACGACTTCGTATCCGTCTCAGGTTTGTCAGGCCCTTTCAGAATAGTTCTGATCAGACCGACTTTCCATCTGACGGGGAACACTCCGTGCTCCAGACATCCGTTATAGAGTTTCAGCAGCACGTCATGGAATACTCCATAGGAACGTTTAACCACTTCAACCTCTATCCGGTCTTGCCCGGGACACTTACCGCTTTTTAGGCTTGATATTGCGGCTCCGACCTCCTTCCGGCTGAAGACTGGTGTGTCGACAGTCGGTGGGTCATGCGCGATCTCACCTCTTACCATGCTCTGGGCTTGCGTGTCCTCCTCGGGCTTATCGTCCGGGATTAACGCGTCCAGTAGCGTGAATGCGGTGGAGTGCCAGTCCATCGTATGGCCGTTGTGCGTTCGAAGGTTAGACACTGCTGTCTCAGCGCGAAGCTTGCTTTGGTTGATCTTGTACACAAGACCCCATGGTTCCTTTCGTCCCTGCTCCGTCACAAAGTTTTTCCAACTCTGCAACTGCGCAGTTCTTACTGCGGCCGAGTAGGCTTTTCTCATGGTTTGATACTCAGCCTTTTTAGCCTCTTTCTCCTCCATGCATCTCTCTTGCTGGAAGGCTCGTCTAAGTTTATAGACTTGCCTTTTCCGTCTCGTCAAGTCTGGCGTCCACCATGGGACTGACTTTGAGTGCCAACGCTTTTCGCGCATGGAGCTCTCGCACGCGTGGATGACCGATTGCTCGATATCCTGCGCCAGAGATTCAACGTCCGCCCTGCGACTCAGATGAGTGTAGGCGGTCAACGACTCCATTCGCTCAAGCAACGCCCGATCAAACTTTGCCCAATCCGAACTGCGTGTGTGGAACCTACCTAGTCTGGCCTGATTCTCACTCACGTTAGCGAACACAAGGTCAAATTCGATCGCTCTGTGATCACTAGTTGTCCAGTCCTTGCGGACTTTCCAACCTCTCACATTTTTTGAGAAGTCACTTGTCGTCAATGTGACATCGATCCAGGACTCGCCGGTCGGGCTGGAGTACGTCGGAATACTTCCAGCCTCGTTCAAAATAACCAGGTCGTGCTGCGCGATAAACTCTTCGAGCTTCTCGCCTCGAACGTCAATTTTCGTTCCGCCCCACATAGGAGACTTCGCGTTGACGTCAGCCGCAATCACGACCCGCTTATGGTGGAGGGCACAGAGTGCCTTTTCCAATCGTGCCAGACTTGGCTCAATGTCTTCCGAGCATTGAAAGTACTGGCTGATGAGGTAGAAGTTACCAAAACTACCGCTAATGTTGACGCATGACATGTGTGAGTCGCACAGGTGCGAGATTTTGACCACAGACACCCCTGGGTTTCTGACGGCAATTGCCGCCATCACCGGGACTGCGCCTGTGACTACTTTCGTCGCAACCCCAAGGCCGGGTACGGTGCCCCGAGCACTGTAGGGTTCCTGAGCGAGCAGCACATCGATGCCTTTGTCGCGCATAACGGCGTTCGTTTCGTCCAGAACAACTCGGGAGCGCCGCATATTATGCTGCAACACCCGAAGTCTACTGATTGAACCGTGTTTTGGTCTTCTAACCATAATTGGTCTGCGAGATTACCTGCACAGAAGCGGCTTGATAAGCCGCACAAGTTATGTCTCTCGACCTATGGTTGCGCTTCTTGCCCTCTGCTTTGCAATTGGAGCAAACGGGAGGTTTGTCCTTGCTTTTGCAGGTGGCAAAGGTATGCCCCTTTTCGGAGCAGTGACCGCAGACCTCATCCGATCGGCAATGCTTCGCTGTGTGGCCAAAGGCTTGACACTTGAAGCAACGGGTGACACAGATGTAGTCCTGTACTCGACAGGACATCCAACCTATGAACACCCGACCAGAGCTCTTGAGTCTGTTGCGAACCATTGGGCTCACCTCTACGACCCAGTTGGCAGCCTCCGACTTGCCTTTCGGTGTGGTTGCAAACCGCACCTTCAGGCCAGAGGACACATCCTTCTGAGTCAGGTCAGCCAGGTTCTGCTTCCAGATACTCAAGCCGACGTCTTCCTTTTTCACCGCCTTAGGAACGTCGTACACAATAAGTGTAGGGTTCCTCTTAGACGGGACGGAGACCGACAGTCCTGCCTCCTTAAGTTTGCTACTCCCTGTGAAAGCAGCGAGATCCTCTTTGCGATCTGTCTCGACGGCGATGCCACCGTTGTGGATGCGTCGAACTGACTTCACGCGGATCTGCGCCTTCAGCGGTTTCACCAAAGACAGAACTTTACGCTTGGTCGCGTCGCTGTCCTGTGCTTTGCCCTTCGGCGGGAAGATGCGCACCACATTACGTGGCGGCTGCACCGCGTCTGGTGAAACTCTCGGAGCGTCGACCTTCACCGCATCGGCGTAGGTCGACACGCGCTTCGCCGGTTGGGAGATCGCTTTGGGCTGCGGGGGCGCCTTCAGCGATCTCTTGACCGCGCTCTCTACGGCCGCTTGCGACTTTTTAACGTCGCTGCGCACCGCGGCCAGCTGGCCTTCTAAGAAGCTGTTCCGAAGAAGCAGCTCCTGTACCAACTGGTAGAGCGCGTCGGCATGTCCAAGGATACTAGACGCAGCCCATCTGTTTACCTTAGACTCCTTCTGAAAACAGACAGATCTTACGTCCGACACCTTGGCTCGGGCTTCGTCTCTGATGAGATCGAGAGGCCTCACGGTGGTCCCAGGCACCGTGGAGTACGGTGCCCTTCCCTTCTGGTCCCCTTTCTTCGCGTTAGCCTTAGCCTTGACTTTGGCGTCAGCCTTAGCGTCTGCCTTCGTCTCAGCCTTAGCTTCCGCTACGACAGGGGACTCGTTCGAAACTGTTGTTTGGCCCACTACCCGGTCGGGTTCCTTATCCCCAGCGACCGGGTCTTTGCCTTTGGTGGGGCTTGGCGGTTCCGCCTTCACCACCACCTTTGGTGGAGTTTTGCCCGTGTTTCCACGGGGTCCGTCCTTTTTAAGCGCTGACCCGCGCGCGGCGTCCTTATCAGCAGCGGGCGCGGGTTTCACGCTTTTGAGACTGCGCGCAGTCTCTCCCTCTCTCAGGCTGCTCATCCGGGCGACCGGATTCACAACCATCTGGCCCTTTTCGCTCCCTCGGGAGGGAGCTACTTTGCCTGCCGAGGCCTTGCGGGTAGACGCTTTCGCGTCCTTCGCCGCAAGCCTCGCGCTGGAGCGTCCCGCTAGGCTGCTGGAAGCAGCTTTCGCGTTCATTTTGGCCATTTCGCGCTTCACATCGTGAAGCACTACTTGCGCCTGCTTTGTGGTTTTTTTGATTGGGCTTTATATTATCCATAGCGTATATAGATTCTTTCATCCCGGTGTGTGCCCCAGCCTCCTCGGACCCTCAATATGGAACCCGGCATCCACCGGGTTAGGACATCACCCGGGATATAGTCCGCACAGCCAAGGCCGACAAGGTCTCCCCTGACTCCAGGGCCCGCTTCCTCGCCCAGAGAGAACCCACTCGTGCAAGCACGTATGGTCATTCCCCAAGCCGATTGACTAGGCAAAGGGCTACTTTTCTCGCCTAGCCGCCCGTCTAGTCGAAGCAGAGGCCAAAGGTACGTGTTGGGGACGTCTCACCCGCAGGAGAGGGCCCCCTCAGATCCCAGGATCCCCTTTTCCGACGACACGGGTCGCCGCGCACGGCAAACACGCAGGAGGTGGTGATTTCGAACAGGCACCCCACTGTTCGTAGCCCGTTCCTTTTCTGGGCCCACACAATGCATGGAACTGGGCACTTGAGCCAAAGGCCCTTTGGGCCGCCTCGCTAAGATCCGATTTGCTTGGCTCTTTCGCCCTCCGAAGAGGGGTAAGCCGACCGGTGGGACCGCGTGGAGGTTCGAGATCATAACGATTTGCGTCACGAGAGGCTAAGACCAGCTCAGATAGCATATTACGCTTCGTGATCGCCAATAAGACATCGGACTCCCGATTGCCCTGGCGCCCAAGTCCTGTGCGGACAAAGGCATAACGCCCCCGTTGAGGCCTGTTGAGTGCCTTCGGTATACACCTCTGAACACTCAACGCACACAGCAATAGCCGGGTTTCCAGCGGCGTATTGCTTGCACCGATTCACGGGACATTCCCGTCTTCCAGATGTTTTGGAAGCCCATGGCCTAGTGGGAACCCATCCACACCAACCATGGGGTCCAGCGATGAGAGGTTGGACGAGACCTCTCGATGGTGCTTATTCGCTTTTTGCGTGGCTGCATTTAGTGTGCGGTCTCAATCGATCAGATCTTGCATTCGGGGGCGCTTCTGAGACGGAGCCACGTCTCTGCGCAGGACAACCACTATGAGGACCGAGTCCCTGCAGCTCCCCCCAGTCTAGGATACTAGTTTGGGCAAGCCCAACCCGACACCTCAGGCGACATTGGGGATCTTAACCGCTGCCCACCAGAAAGATAGGGACAAAAAAAAAAGCTTTTTTTTTTTTTTTTTTTTTTTTTTTTTTTTTTTTTTTTTTTTGAAACAAATCGGACCAATATGACCGTGTACTTGACCATATTCTCTATCGAACGCACCCGATAAATACTCCCGCCATTCATGCGCAGATTATTTATACGTCCGTAAATATCCCACTAGTCGGCCACAGTGAACTACGAAACTATACGACGCTGGCATCAGAGAGCAAAACAGGCTAATAGTTTTAGAGTGCCTCAACGATCAGGAATAAGGATCTAACGTTCTCGTTTCGAACCGACGACTTTCGGTTCCGGAGCAACACGAACGCTCCATGATTCTCGATTATCTCGACACAGGTAAGAGACAGAGGACAACAAGTGTATGGTTTTAGAGAGCCACCAGCACCAGGAATAAGGATCTACCGTTGTCCCTTCGTTCCGTCGACATTCGGTTCCGGAGCGACACGAACGGGGACTTAGAATTTTTTCGCTCGAACTCCGGAGCGACACGATCGCTCCGTTATTCTACGTTCTCTCGGGCCACGGGCATCAGAGAGCAAAACAGCCTAATAGTTTTAGAGTGCCTCAACGATCAGGAATAAGGATCTAACGTTCTCGTTTCGAACCGACGACTTTCGGTTCCGGAGCGACACGAACGCTCCATGATTCTCTATTATCACGACACAGGTAAGAGACAGAGGACAACAAGTGTATGGTTTTAGAGAGCCACGAGCACCAGGAATAAGGATCTACCGTTGTCACTTCGTTCCGTCGACATTCGGTTCCGGAGCGACACGAACGGGGACTTAGAATTTTTTCGCTCGGGCTCCGGAGCGACACGAACGGGGACTTAGAATTTTTTTTCGCTCGAACTCCGGAGGGACACGATCGCTCCGTTATTCTACGTTCTCTCGGTGCACGGGCAACAGAGAGCAAAACAGCCTAATAGTTTTAGAGTGCCTCAACGATCAGGAATAAGGATCTAACGTTCTCGTTTCGAACCGACGACTTTCGGTTCCGGAGCGACACGAACGCTCCATGATTCTCGATTATCTCGACACAGGTAAGAGACAGAGGACAACAAGTGTATGGTTTTAGAGAGCCACGAGCACCAGGAATAAGGATCTACCGTTGTCCCTTCGTTCCGTCGACATTCGGTTCCGGAGCGACACGAACGGGGACTTAGAATTTTTTCGCTCGAACTCCGGAGCGACACGATCGCTCCGTTATTCTACGTTCTCTCGGTCCACGGGCATCAGAGAGCAAAACAGCCTAATAGTTTTAGAGTGCCTCAACGATCAGGAATAAGGATCCAACGTTCTCGTTTCGAACCGACGACTTTCGGTTCCGGAGCGACACGAACGCTCCATGATTCACGATTATCTCGACACAGGTAAGAGACAGAGGACAACAAGTGTATGGTTTTAGAGAGCCACGAGCACCAGGAATAAGGATCTACCGTTGTCCCTTCGTTCCGTCGACATTCGGTTCCGGAGCGACACGAACGGGGACTTAGAATTTTTTCGCTCGGGCTCCGGAGCGACACGAACGCGGACTTAGCATTTTTTCGCTCGAACTCCGGAGCGACACGATCGCTCCGTTATTCCACGTTCTCTCGGTCCACGGGCATCAGAGAGCAAAACAGCCTAATAGTTTTAGAGTGCCTCAACGATCAGGAATAAGGATCCAACGTTCTCGTTTCGAACCGACGACTTTCGGTTCCGGAGCGACACGAACGCTCCATGATTCTCGATTATCTCGACACAGGTAAGAGACAGAGGACAACAAGTGTATGGTTTTAGAGAGCCACGAGCACAAGGAATAAGGATCTACCGTTGCCCCTCTGTTCCGTCGACATTCGGTTCCGGAGCGACACGAACGGGGACTTGGAATTTTTTCGCTCGGGCTCCGGAGCGACACGAACGGGGACTTAGCATTTTTTCGCTCGAACTCCGGAGCGACACGATCGCTCCGTTATTCTACGTTCTCTCGGTCCACGGGCATCAGAGAGCAAAACAGCCTAATAGTTTTAGATTGCCTCAACGATCAGGAATAAGGATCTAACGTTCTCGTTTCGAACCGACGACTTTCGGTTCCGGAGCGACAGGAACGTTCCATGATTCTCGATTATCTCGACACAGGTAAGAGACAGAGGACAACAAGTGTATGGTTTTAGAGAGCCACGAGCACCAGGAATAAGGATCTACCGTTGTCCATTCGTTCCGTCGACATTCGGTTCCGGAGCGACACGAACGGGGACTAAGAATTTTTTCGCTCGAACTCCGGAGCGACACGATCGCTCCGTTATTCTACGTTCTCTCGGTCCACGGGCATCAGAGAGCAAAACAGCCTAATAGTTTTAGAGTGCCTCTACGATCAGGAATAAGGATCTAACGTTCTCGTTTCGAACCGACGACTTTCGGTTCCGGAGCGACACGAACGCTCCATGATTCTCGATTATCTCGACACAGGTAAGAGACAGAGGACAACAAGTGTATGGTTTTAGAGAGCCACGAGCACAAGGAATAAGGATCTACCGTTGTCCCTTCGTTCCGTCGACATTCGGTTCCGGAGCGACACGAACGGTGACTTAGAATTTTTTCGCTCGAACTCCGGAGCGACACGATCGCTCCGTTATTCTACGTTCTCTCGGTCCACGGGCATCAGAGAGCAAAACAGCCTAATAGTTTTAGAGTGCCTCAACGATCAGGAATAAGGATCTAACGTTCTCGTTTCGAACCGACGACTTTCGGTTCCGGAGCGACACGAACGCTCCATGATTCTCTATTATCACGACACAGGTAAGAGACAGAGGACAACAAGTGTATGGTTTTAGAGAGCCACGAGCACCAGGAATAAGGATCTACCGTTGTCACTTCGTTCCGTCGACATTCGGTTCCGGAGCGACACGAACGGGGACTTAGAATTTTTTCGCTCGGGCTCCGGAGCGACACGAACGGGGACTTAGAATTTTTTTTCGCTCGAACTCCGGAGGGACACGATCGCTCCGTTATTCTACGTTCTCTCGGTGCACGGGCAACAGAGAGCAAAACAGCCTAATAGTTTTAGAGTGCCTCAACGATCAGGAATAAGGATCTAACGTTCTCGTTTCGAACCGACGACTTTCGGTTCCGGAGCGACACGAACGCTCCATGATTCTCGATTATCTCGACACAGGTAAGAGACAGAGGACAACAAGTGTATGGTTTTAGAGAGCCACGAGCACCAGGAATAAGGATCTACCGTTGTCCCTTCGTTCCGTCGACATTCGGTTCCGGAGCGACACGAACGGGGACTTAGAATTTTTTCGCTCGAACTCCGGAGCGACACGATCGCTCCGTTATTCTACGTTCTCTCGGTCCGCGGGCAACAGAGAGCAAAACAGCCTAATAGTTTCAGAGTGCCTCAACGATCAGGAATAAGGATCTAACGTTCTCGTTTCGATCCGACGACTTTCGGTTCCGGAGCGACACGAACGCTCCATGATTCTCGATTATCTCGACACAGGTAAGAGACAGAGGACAACAAGTGTATGGTTTTAGAGAGCCACGAGCACCAGGAATAAGGATCTACCGTTGTCCCTTCGTTCCGTCGACATTCGGTTCCGGAGCGACACGAACGGGGACTTGGAATGTTTTCGCTCGGGCTCCGGAGCGACACGAACGGGGACTTAGCATTTTTTCGCTCGAACTCCGGAGCGACACGATCGCTCCGTTATTCTACGTTCTCTCGGTCCACGGGCATCAGAGAGCAAAACAGCCTAATAGTTTTAGAGTGCCTCAACGATCATGAATAAGGATCTAACATTCTCGTTTCGAACCGACGACTTTCGGTTCCGGAGCGACAGGAACGCTCCATGATTCTCGATTATCTCGACACAGGTAAGAGACAGAGGACAACAAGTGTATGGTTTTAGAGAGCCACGAGCACCAGGAATAAGGATCTACCGTTGTCCCTTCGTTCCGTCGACATTCGGTTCCGGAGCGACACGTACGGGGACTTAGAATTTTTTCGCTCGGGCTCCGGAGCGGCACGATCGCTCCGTTATTCTACGTTCTCTCGCTCCACGGGCATCAGAGAGCAAAACAGCCTAATAGTTTTAGAGTGCCTCAACGATCAGGAATAAGGATCCAACGTTCTCGTTTCGAACCGACGACTTTCGGTTCCGGAGCGACACGAACGCTCCATGATTCACGATTATCTCGACACAGGTAAGAGACAGAGGACAACAAGTGTATGGTTTTAGAGAGCCACGAGCACCAGGAATAAGGATCTACCGTTGTCCCTTCGTTCCGTCGACATTCGGTTCCGGAGCGACACGAACGGGGACTTAGAATTTTTTCGCTCGGGCTCCGGAGCGACACGAACGCGGACTTAGCATTTTTTCGCTCGAACTCCGGAGCGACACGATCGCTCCGTTATTCCACGTTCTCTCGGTCCACGGGCATCAGAGAGCAAAACAGCCTAATAGTTTTAGAGTGCCTCAACGATCAGGAATAAGGATCCAACGTTCTCGTTTCGAACCGACGACTTTCGGTTCCGGAGCGACACGAACGCTCCATGATTCTCGATTATCTCGACACAGGTAAGAGACAGAGGACAACAAGTGTATGGTTTTAGAGAGCCACGAGCACAAGGAATAAGGATCTACCGTTGCCCCTCTGTTCCGTCGACATTCGGTTCCGGAGCGACACGAACGGGGACTTGGAATTTTTTCGCTCGGGCTCCGGAGCGACACGAACGGGGACTTAGCATTTTTTCGCTCGAACTCCGGAGCGACACGATCGCTCCGTTATTCTACGTTCTCTCGGTCCACGGGCATCAGAGAGCAAAACAGCCTAATAGTTTTAGATTGCCTCAACGATCAGGAATAAGGATCTAACGTTCTCGTTTCGAACCGACGACTTTCGGTTCCGGAGCGACAGGAACGTTCCATGATTCTCGATTATCTCGACACAGGTAAGAGACAGAGGACAACAAGTGTATGGTTTTAGACAGCCACGAGCACCAGGAATAAGGATCTACCGTTGTCCCTTCGTTCCGTCGACATTCGGTTCCGGAGCGACACGTACGGGGACTTGGAATTTTTTCGCTCGGGCTCCGGAGCGACACGATCGCTCCGTTATTCTACGTTCTCTCGCTCCACGGTCATCAGAGAGCAAAACATCCTAATAGTTTTAGAGTGCCTCAACGATCAGGAATAAGGATCTAACGTTCTCGTTTCGAACCGACGACTTTCGGTTCCGGAGCGACAGGAACGCTCCATGATTCTCTATTATCTCGACACAGGTAAGAGACAGAGGACAACAAGTGTATGGATTTAGAGAATCACGAGCACCAGGAATAAGGATCTACCGTTGTCCCTTCGTTCCGTCGACATTCGGTTCCGGAGCGACACGAACGGGGACTTAGAATTTTTTCGCTCGGGCTCCGGAGCGACACGAACGGGGACTTAGAATTTTTTTTCGCTCGAACTCCGGAGGGACACGATCGCTCCGTTATTCTACGTTCTCTCGGTGCACGGGCAACAGAGAGCAAAACAGCCTAATAGTTTTAGAGTGCCTCAACGATCAGGAATAAGGATCTAACGTTCTCGTTTCGAACCGACGACTTTCGGTTCCGGAGCGACACGAACGCTCCATGATTCTCGATTATCTCGACACAGGTAAGAGACAGAGGACAACAAGTGTATGGTTTTAGAGAGCCACGAGCACCAGGAATAAGGATCTACCGTTGTCCCTTCGTTCCGTCGACATTCGGTTCCGGAGCGACACGAACGGGGACTTAGAATTTTTTCGCTCGAACTCCGGAGCGACACGATCGCTCCGTTATTCTACGTTCTCTCGGTCCACGGGCATCAGAGAGCAAAACAGCCTAATAGTTTTAGAGTGCCTCAACGATCAGGAATAAGGATCTAACGTTCTCGTTTCGAACCGACGACTTTCGGTTCCGGAGCGACAGGAACGCTCCATGATTCTCGATTATCTCGACACAGGTAAGAGACAGAGGACAACAAGTGTATGGTTTTAGAGAGCCACGAGCACCAGGAATAAGGATCTACCGTTGTCCCTTCGTTCCGTCGACATTCGGTTCCGGAGCGACACGTACGGGGACTTAGAATTTTTTCGCTCGGGCTCCGGAGCGACACGATCGCTCCGTTATTCTACGTTCTCTCGCTCCACGGTCATCAGAGAGCAAAACAGCCTAATAGTTTTAGAGTGCCTCAACGATCAGGAATAAGGATCCAACGTTCTTGTTTCGAACCGACGACTTTCGGTTCCGGAGCGACACGAACGCTCCATGATTCACGATTATCTCGACACAGGTAAGAGACAGAGGACAACAAGTGTATGGTTTTAGAGAGCCACGAGCACCAGGAATAAGGATCTACAGTTGTCCCTTCGTTCCGTCGACATTCGGTTCCGGAGCGACACGAACGGGGACTTAGCATTTTTTCGCTCGAACTCCGGAGCGACACGATCGCTCCGTTATTCCACGTTCTCTCGGTCCACGGGCATCAGAGAGCAATACAGCCTAATAGTTTTAGAGTGCCTCAACGATCAGTAATAAGGATCCAACGTTCTCGTTTCGAACCGACGACTTTCGGTTCCGGAGCGACACGAACGCTCCATGATTCTCGATTATCTCGACACAGGTAAGAGACAGAGGACAACAAGTGTATGGTTTTAGAGAGCCACGAGCACAAGGAATAAGGATCTACCGTTGCCCCTCTGTTCCGTCGACATTCGGTTCCGGAGCGACACGAACGGGGACTTGGAATTTTTTCGCTCGGGCTCCGGAGCGACACGAACGGGGACTTAGCATTTTTTCGCTCGAACTCCGGAGCGACACGATCGCTCCGTTATTCTACGTTCTCTCGGTCCACGGGCATCAGAGAGCAAAACAGCCTAATAGTTTTAGAGTGCCTCAACGATCATGAATAAGGATCTAACATTCTCGTTTCGAACCGACGACTTTCGGTTCCGGAGCGACAGGAACGCTCCATGATTCTCGATTATCTCGACACAGGTAAGAGACAGAGGACAACAAGTGTATGGTTTTAGAGAGCCACGAGCACCAGGAATAAGGATCTACCGTTGTCCCTTCGTTCCGTCGACATTCGGTTCCGGAGCGACACGTACGGGGACTTAGAATTTTTTCGCTCGGGCTCCGGAGCGGCACGATCGCTCCGTTATTCTACGTTCTCTCGCTCCACGGGCATCAGAGAGCAAAACAGCCTAATAGTTTTAGAGTGCCTCAACGATCAGGAATAAGGATCCAACGTTCTCGTTTCGAACCGACGACTTTCGGTTCCGGAGCGACACGAACGCTCCATGATTCACGATTATCTCGACACAGGTAAGAGACAGAGGACAACAAGTGTATGGTTTTAGAGAGCCACGAGCACCAGGAATAAGGATCTACCGTTGTCCCTTCGTTCCGTCGACATTCGGTTCCGGAGCGACACGAACGGGGACTTAGAATTTTTTCGCTCGGGCTCCGGAGCGACACGAACGCGGACTTAGCATTTTTTCGCTCGAACTCCGGAGCGACACGATCGCTCCGTTATTCCACGTTCTCTCGGTCCACGGGCATCAGAGAGCAAAACAGCCTAATAGTTTTAGAGTGCCTCAACGATCAGGAATAAGGATCCAACGTTCTCGTTTCGAACCGACGACTTTCGGTTCCGGAGCGACACGAACGCTCCATGATTCTCGATTATCTCGACACAGGTAAGAGACAGAGGACAACAAGTGTATGGTTTTAGAGAGCCACGAGCACAAGGAATAAGGATCTACCGTTGCCCCTCTGTTCCGTCGACATTCGGTTCCGGAGCGACACGAACGGGGACTTGGAATTTTTTCGCTCGGGCTCCGGAGCGACACGAACGGGGACTTAGCATTTTTTCGCTCGAACTCCGGAGCGACACGATCGCTCCGTTATTCTACGTTCTCTCGGTCCACGGGCATCAGAGAGCAAAACAGCCTAATAGTTTTAGATTGCCTCAACGATCAGGAATAAGGATCTAACGTTCTCGTTTCGAACCGACGACTTTCGGTTCCGGAGCGACAGGAACGTTCCATGATTCTCGATTATCTCGACACAGGTAAGAGACAGAGGACAACAAGTGTATGGTTTTAGAGAGCCACGAGCACCAGGAATAAGGATCTACCGTTGTCCATTCGTTCCGTCGACATTCGGTTCCGGAGCGACACGAACGGGGACTAAGAATTTTTTCGCTCGAACTCCGGAGCGACACGATCGCTCCGTTATTCTACGTTCTCTCGGTCCACGGGCATCAGAGAGCAAAACAGCCTAATAGTTTTAGAGTGCCTCTACGATCAGGAATAAGGATCTAACGTTCTCGTTTCGAACCGACGACTTTCGGTTCCGGAGCGACACGAACGCTCCATGATTCTCTATTATCACGACACAGGTAAGAGACAGAGGACAACAAGTGTATGGATTTAGAGAGCCACGAGCACCAGGAATAAATATTTACCGTTGTCCCTTCGTTCCGTCGACATTCGGTTCCGGAGCGACACGAACGGGGACTTAGAATTTTTTCGCTCGGGCTCCGGAGCGACACGAACGGGGACTTAGAATTTTTTCGCTCGAACTCCGGAGCGACACGATCGCTCCGTTATTCTACGTTCTCTCGGTCCACGGGCATCAGAGAGCAAAACAGCCTAATAGTTTTAGAGTGCCTCAACGATCAGGAATAAGGATCTAACGTTCTCGTTCCGAACCGACGACTTTCGGTTCCGGAGCGACACGAACGCTCCATGATTCTCTATTATCACGACACAGGTAAGAGACAGAGGACAACAAGTGTATGGATTTAGAGAGCCACGAGCACAAGGAATAAGGATCTACCGTTGTCCCTTCGTTCCGTCGACATTCGGTTCCGGAGCGACACGAACGGTGACTTAGAATTTTTTCGCTCGAACTCCGGAGCGACACGATCGCTCCGTTATTCTACGTTCTCTCGGTCCACGGGCATCAGAGAGCAAAACAGCCTAATAGTTTTAGAGTGCCTCAACGATCAGGAATATGGATCTAACGTTCTCGTTTCGAACCGACGACTTTCGGTTCCGGAGCGACACGAACGCTCCATGATTCTCGATTATCTCGACACAGGTAAGAGACAGAGGACAACAAGTGTATAGTTTTAGAGAGCCACGAGCACCAGGAATAAGGATCTACCGTTGTCCCTTCGTTCCGTCGACATTCGGTTCCGGAGCGACACGAACGGGGACTTAGAATTTTTTCGCTCGGGCTCCGGTGCCACACGATCGCTCCGTTATTCTACGTTCTCTCGGTCCACGGGCATCAGAGAGCAAAACAGCCTAATAGTTTTAGAGTGCCTCAACGATCAGGAATAAGGATCTAACGTTCTCGTTTCGAACCGACGACTTTCGGTTCCGGAGCGACACGAACGCTCCATGATTCTCGATTATCTCGACACAGGTAAGAGACAGAGGACAACAAGTGTATGGTTTTAGAGAGCCACGAGCACAAGGAATAAGGGTCTACCGTTGTCCCTTCGTTCCGTCGACATTCGGTTCCGGAGCGACACGAACGGTGACTTAGAATTTTTTCGCTCGAACTCCGGAGCGACACGATCGCTCCGTTATTCTACGTTCTCTCGGTCCACGGGCATCAGAGAGCAAAACAGCCTAATAGTTTTAGAGTGCCTCAACGATCAGGAATAAGGATCTAACGTTCTCGTTTCGAACCGACGACTTTCGGTTCCGGAGCGACACGAACGCTCCATGATTCACGATTATCTCGACACAGGTAAGAGACAGAGGACAACAAGTGTATGGATTTAGAGAGCCACGAGCACCAGGAATAAGGATCTACCGTTGTCCCTTCGTTCCGTCGACATTCGGTTCCGGAGCGACACGAACGGGGACTTAGAATTTTTTCGATCGGGCTCCGGAGCGACACGAACGGGGACTTAGCATTTTTTCGCTCGAACTCCGGAGCGACACGATCGCTCCGTTATTCTACGTTCTCTCGGTCCACGGGCATCAGAGAGCAAAACAGCCTAATAGTTTTGGAGTGCCTCAACGATCAGGAATAAGGATCTAACGTTCTCGTTTCGAACCGACGACTTTCGGTTCCGGAGCGACAGGAACGCTCCATGATTCTCGATTATCTCGACACAGGTAAGAGACAGAGGACAACAAGTGTATGGTTTTAGAGAGCCACGAGCACCAGGAATAAGGATCTACCGTTGTCCCTTCGTTCCGTCGACATTCGGTTCCGGAGCGACACGAACGGGGACTTAGAATTTTTTCGATCGGGCTCCGGAGCGACACGATCGCTCCGTTATTCTACGTTCTCTCGCTCCACGGGCATCAGAGAGCAAAACAGCCTAATAGTTTTAGAGTGCCTCAACGATCAGGAATAAGGATCCAACGTTCTCGTTTCGAACCGACGACTTTCGGTTCCGGAGCGACACGAACGCTCCATGATTCACGATTATCTCGACACAGGTAAGAGACAGAGGACAACAAGTGTATGGTTTTAGAGAGCCACGAGCACCAGGAATAAGGATCTACCGTTGTCCCTTCGTTCCGTCGACATTCGGTTCCGGAGCGACACGAACGGGGACTTAGAATTTTTTCGCTCGGGCTCCGGAGCGACACGAACGCGGACTTAGCATTTTTTCGCTCGAACTCCGGAGCGACACGATCGCTCCGTTATTCCACGTTCTCTCGGTCCACGGGCATCAGAGAGCAAAACAGCCTAATAGTTTTAGAGTGCCTCAACGATCAGGAATAAGGATCCAACGTTCTCGTTTCGAACCGACGACTTTCGGTTCCGGAGCGACACGAACGCTCCATGATTCTCGATTATCTCGACACAGGTAAGAGACAGAGGACAACAAGTGTATGGTTTTAGAGAGCCACGAGCACAAGGAATAAGGATCTACCGTTGCCCCTCTGTTCCGTCGACATTCGGTTCCGGAGCGACACGAACGGGGACTTGGAATTTTTTCGCTCGGGCTCCGGAGCGACACGAACGGGGACTTAGCATTTTTTCGCTCGAACTCCGGAGCGACACGATCGCTCCGTTATTCTACGTTCTCTCGGTCCACGGGCATCAGAGAGCAAAACAGCCTAATAGTTTTAGATTGCCTCAACGATCAGGAATAAGGATCTAACGTTCTCGTTTCGAACCGACGACTTTCGGTTCCGGAGCGACAGGAACGTTCCATGATTCTCGATTATCTCGACACAGGTAAGAGACAGAGGACAACAAGTGTATGGTTTTAGAGAGCCACGAGCACCAGGAATAAGGATCTACCGTTGTCCATTCGTTCCGTCGACATTCGGTTCCGGAGCGACACGAACGGGGACTAAGAATTTTTTCGCTCGAACTCCGGAGCGACACGATCGCTCCGTTATTCTACGTTCTCTCGGTCCACGGGCATCAGAGAGCAAAACAGCCTAATAGTTTTAGAGTGCCTCTACGATCAGGAATAAGGATCTAACGTTCTCGTTTCGAACCGACGACTTTCGGTTCCGGAGCGACACGAACGCTCCATGATTCTCTATTATCACGACACAGGTAAGAGACAGAGGACAACAAGTGTATGGATTTAGAGAGCCACGAGCACCAGGAATAAATATTTACCGTTGTCCCTTCGTTCCGTCGACATTCGGTTCCGGAGCGACACGAACGGGGACTTAGAATTTTTTCGCTCGGGCTCCGGAGCGACACGAACGGGGACTTAGAATTTTTTCGCTCGAACTCCGGAGCGACACGATCGCTCCGTTATTCTACGTTCTCTCGGTCCACGGGCATCAGAGAGCAAAACAGCCTAATAGTTTTAGAGTGCCTCAACGATCAGGAATAAGGATCTAACGTTCTCGTTCCGAACCGACGACTTTCGGTTCCGGAGCGACACGAACGCTCCATGATTCTCTATTATCACGACACAGGTAAGAGACAGAGGACAACAAGTGTATGGATTTAGAGAGCCACGAGCACAAGGAATAAGGATCTACCGTTGTCCCTTCGTTCCGTCGACATTCGGTTCCGGAGCGACACGAACGGTGACTTAGAATTTTTTCGCTCGAACTCCGGAGCGACACGATCGCTCCGTTATTCTACGTTCTCTCGGTCCACGGGCATCAGAGAGCAAAACAGCCTAATAGTTTTAGAGTGCCTCAACGATCAGGAATATGGATCTAACGTTCTCGTTTCGAACCGACGACTTTCGGTTCCGGAGCGACACGAACGCTCCATGATTCTCGATTATCTCGACACAGGTAAGAGACAGAGGACAACAAGTGTATAGTTTTAGAGAGCCACGAGCACCAGGAATAAGGATCTACCGTTGTCCCTTCGTTCCGTCGACATTCGGTTCCGGAGCGACACGAACGGGGACTTAGAATTTTTTCGCTCGGGCTCCGGTGCCACACGATCGCTCCGTTATTCTACGTTCTCTCGGTCCACGGGCATCAGAGAGCAAAACAGCCTAATAGTTTTAGAGTGCCTCAACGATCAGGAATAAGGATCTAACGTTCTCGTTTCGAACCGACGACTTTCGGTTCCGGAGCGACACGAACGCTCCATGATTCTCGATTATCTCGACACAGGTAAGAGACAGAGGACAACAAGTGTATGGTTTTAGAGAGCCACGAGCACAAGGAATAAGGGTCTACCGTTGTCCCTTCGTTCCGTCGACATTCGGTTCCGGAGCGACACGAACGGTGACTTAGAATTTTTTCGCTCGAACTCCGGAGCGACACGATCGCTCCGTTATTCTACGTTCTCTCGGTCCACGGGCATCAGAGAGCAAAACAGCCTAATAGTTTTAGAGTGCCTCAACGATCAGGAATAAGGATCTAACGTTCTCGTTTCGAACCGACGACTTTCGGTTCCGGAGCGACACGAACGCTCCATGATTCACGATTATCTCGACACAGGTAAGAGACAGAGGACAACAAGTGTATGGATTTAGAGAGCCACGAGCACCAGGAATAAGGATCTACCGTTGTCCCTTCGTTCCGTCGACATTCGGTTCCGGAGCGACACGAACGGGGACTTAGAATTTTTTCGATCGGGCTCCGGAGCGACACGAACGGGGACTTAGCATTTTTTCGCTCGAACTCCGGAGCGACACGATCGCTCCGTTATTCTACGTTCTCTCGGTCCACGGGCATCAGAGAGCAAAACAGCCTAATAGTTTTGGAGTGCCTCAACGATCAGGAATAAGGATCTAACGTTCTCGTTTCGAACCGACGACTTTCGGTTCCGGAGCGACAGGAACGCTCCATGATTCTCGATTATCTCGACACAGGTAAGAGACAGAGGACAACAAGTGTATGGTTTTAGAGAGCCACGAGCACCAGGAATAAGGATCTACCGTTGTCCCTTCGTTCCGTCGACATTCGGTTCCGGAGCGACACGAACGGGGACTTAGAATTTTTTCGATCGGGCTCCGGAGCGACACGATCGCTCCGTTATTCTACGTTCTCTCGGTCCACGGGCATCAGAGAGCTAAACAGCCTAATAGTTTTAGAGTGCCTCAACGATCAGGAATAAGGATCTAACGTTCTCGTTTCGAACCGACGACTTTCGGTTCCGGAGCGACACGAACGCTCCATGATTCTCGATTATCTCGACACAGGTAAGAGACAGAGGACAACAAGTGTATGGTTTTAGAGAGCCACGAGCACCAGGAATAAGGATCTACCGTTGTCCATTCGTTCCGTCGACATTCGGTTCCGGAGCGACACGAACGGGGACTAAGAATTTTTTCGCTCGAACTCCGGAGCGACACGATCGCTCCGTTATTCTACGTTCTCTCGGTCCACGGGCATCAGAGAGCAAAACAGCCTAATAGTTTTAGAGTGCCTCTACGATCAGGAATAAGGATCTAACGTTCTCGTTTCGAACCGACGACTTTCGGTTCCGGAGCGACACGAACGCTCCATGATTCTCGATTATCTCGACACAGGTAAGAGACAGAGGACAACAAGTGTATGGTTTTAGAGAGCCACGAGCACCAGGAATAAGGATCTACCGTTGTCTCTTCGTTCCGTGGACATTCGGTTCCGGAGCGACACGAACGGGGACTTAGAATTTTTTCGCTCGGGCTCCGGAGCGACACGAACGGGGACTTAGAATTTTTTTGCTCGAACTCCGGAGCGACACGATCGCTCCGTTATTCTACGTTCTCTCGGTCCACGGGCATCAGAGAGCAAAACAGCCTCATAGTTTAAGAGTGCCTCAACGATCAGGAATAAGGATCTAACGTTCTCGTTTCGAACCGACGACTTTCGGTTCCGCAGCGACACGAACGCTCCATGATTCTCGATTATCTCGACACAGGTAAGAGACAGAGGACAACAAATGTATGGTTTTAGAGAGCCACGAGCACCAGGAATAAGGATCTACCGTTGTCCCTTCGTTCCGTCGACATTCGGTTCCGGAGCGACACGAACGGGGACTTAGAATTTTTTCGCTCGGGCTCCGGAGCGACACGAACGGGGACTTAGAATTTTTTCGCTCGAACTCCGGAGCGACACGATCGCTCCGTTATTCTACGTTCTCTCGGTCCACGGGCATCAGAGAGCAAAACAGCCTAATAGCTTTAGAGTGCCTCAACGATCGGGTATAAGGATCTAACGTTCTCGTTTCGAACCGACGACTTTCGGTTCCGGAGCGACACGAACGCTCCATGATTCTCGATTATCTCGACACAGGTAAGAGACAGAGGACAACAAGTGTATGGTTTTAGAGAGCCACGAGCACCAGGAATAAGGATCTACCGTTGTCCCTTCGTTCCGTCGACATTCGGTTCCGGAGCGACACGAACGGTGACTTAGAATTTTTTCGCTCGAACTCCGGAGCGACACGATCGCTCCGTTATTCTACGTTCTCTCGGTCCACGGGCATCAGAGAGCAAAACAGCCTAATAGTTTTAGAGTGCCTCAACGATCAGGAATAAGGATCTAACGTTCTCGTTTCGAACCGACGACTTTCGGTTCCGGAGCGACACGAACGCTCCATGATTCTCGATTATCTCGACACAGGTAAGAGACAGAGGACAACAAGTGTATGGTTTTAGAGAGCCACGAGCACAAGGAATAAGGATCTACCGTTGTCCCTTCGTTCCGTCGACATTCGGTTCCGGAGCGACACGAACGGTGACTTAGAATTTTTTCGCTCGAACTCCGGAGCGACACGATCGCTCCGTTATTCTACGTTCTCTCGGTCCACGGGCATCAGAGAGCAAAACAGCCTAATAGTTTTAGAGTGCCTCAACGATCAGGAATAAGGATCTAACGTTCTCGTTTCGAACCGACGACTTTCGGTTCCGGAGCGACACGACCGCTCCATGATTCTCTATTATCTCGACACAGGTAAGAGACAGAGGACAACAAGTGTATGGATTTAGAGAGCCACGAGCACCAGGAATAAGGATCTACCGTTGTCCCTTCGTTCCGTCGACATTCGGCTCCGGAGCGACACGAACGGGGACTTAGAATTTTTTCGCTCGGGCTCCGGAGCGACACGAACGGGGACTTAGCATTTTTTCGCTCGAACTCCGGAGCGACACGATCGCTCCGTTATTCCACGTTCTCTCGGTCCACGGGCATCAGAGAGCAAAACAGCCTAACAGTTTTAGAGTGCCTCAACGATCAGGAATAAGGATCCAACGTTCTCGTTTCGAACCGACGACTTTCGGTTCCGGAGCGACACGAACGCTCCATGATTCTCGATTATCTCGACACAGGTAAGAGACAGAGGACAACAAGTGTATGGTTTTAGAGAGCCACGAGCACCAGGAATAAGGATCTACCGTTGTCCCTTCGTTCCGTCGACATTCGGTTCCGGAGCGACACGAACGGGGACTTAGAATTTTTTCGCTCGGGCTCCGGTGCCACACGATCGCTCCGTTATTCTACGTTCTCTCGGTCCACGGGCATCAGAGAGCAAAACAGCCTAATAGTTTTAGAGTGCCTCAACGATCAGGAATAAGGATCTAACGTTCTCGTTTCGAACCGACGACTTTCGGTTCCGCAGCGACACGAACGCTCCATGATTCTCGATTATCTCGACACAGGTAAGAGACAGAGGACAACAAGTGTATGGTTTTAGAGAGCCACGAGCACCAGGAATAAGGATCTACCGTTGTCCCTTCGTTCCGTCGACATTCGGTTCCGGAGCGACACGAACGGGGACTTAGAATTTTTTCGCTCGGGCTCCGGAGCGACACGAACGGGGACTTAGCATTTTTCGCTCGAACTCCGGCGCGACACGATCGCTCCGTTATTCTACGTTCTCTCGGTCCACGGGCATCAGAGAGCAAAACAGCCTAATAGTTTTAGAGTGCCTCAACGATCAGGAATAAGGATCTAACGTTCTCGTTTCGAACCGACGACTTTCGGTTCCGGAGCGACACGAACGCTCCATGATTCTCGATTATCTCGACACAGGTAAGAGACAGAGGACAACAAGTGTATGGTTTTAGAGAGCCACGAGCACAAGGAATAAGGGTCTACCGTTGTCCCTTCGTTCCGTCGACATTCGGTTCCGGAGCGACACGAACGGTGACTTAGAATTTTTTCGCTCGAACTCCGGAGCGACACGATCGCTCCGTTATTCTACGTTCTCTCGGTCCACGGGCATCAGAGAGCAAAACAGCCTAATAGTTTTAGAGTGCCTCAACGATCAGGAATAAGGATCTAACGTTCTCGTTTCGAACCGACGACTTTCGGTTCCGGAGCGACACGAACGCTCCATGATTCACGATTATCTCGACACAGGTAAGAGACAGAGGACAACAAGTGTATGGATTTAGAGAGCCACGAGCACCAGGAATAAGGATCTACCGTTGTCCCTTCGTTCCGTCGACATTCGGTTCCGGAGCGACACGAACGGGGACTTAGAATTTTTTCGATCGGGCTCCGGAGCGACACGAACGGGGACTTAGCATTTTTTCGCTCGAACTCCGGAGCGACACGATCGCTCCGTTATTCTACGTTCTCTCGGTCCACGGGCATCAGAGAGCAAAACAGCCTAATAGTTTTAGAGTGCCTCAACGATCAGGAATAAGGATCTAACGTTCTCGTTTCGAACCGACGACTTTCGGTTCCGGAGCGACAGGAACGCTCCATGATTCTCGATTATCTCGACACAGGTAAGAGACAGAGGACAACAAGTGTATGGTTTTAGAGAGCCACGAGCACCAGGAATAAGGATCTACCGTTGTCCCTTCGTTCCGTCGACATTCGGTTCCGGAGCGACACGAACGGGGACTTAGAATTTTTTCGCGCGGGCTCCGGAGCGACACGAACGGGGACTTAGCATTTTTTCGCTCGAACTCCGGAGCGACACGATCGCTCCGTTATTCTACGTTCTCTCGGTCCACGGGCATCAGAGAGCAAAACAGCCTAATAGTTTTAGAGTGCCTCAACGATCAGGAATAAGGATCTAACGTTCTCGTTTCGAACCGACGACTTTCGGTTCCGGAGCGACAGGAACGCTCCATGATTCTCGATTATCTCGACACAGGTAAGAGACAGAGGACAACAAGTGTATGGTTTTAGAGAGCCACGAGCACCAGGAATAAGGATCTACCGTTGTCCCTTCGTTCCGTCGACATTCGGTTCCGGAGCGACACGAACGGGGACTTAGAATTTTTTCGATCGGGCTCCGGAGCGACACGATCGCTCCGTTATTCTACGTTCTCTCGGTCCACGGGCATCAGAGAGCAAAACAGCCTAATAGTTTTAGAGGGCCTCAACGATCAGGAATAAGGATCTAACGTTCTCGTTTCGAACCGACGACTTTCGGTTCCGCAGCGACACGAACGCTCCATGATTCTCGATTATCTCGACACAGGTAAGAGACAGAGGACAACAAGTGTATGGTTTTAGAGAGCCACGAGCACCAGGAATAAGGATCTACCGTTGTCCCTTCGTTCCGTCGACATTCGGTTCCGGAGCGACACGAACGGGGACTTAGAATTTTTTCGCTCGGGCTCCGGAGCGACACGAACGGGGACTTAGAATTTTTTCGCTCGAACTCCGGAGCGACACGATCGCTCCGTTATTCTACGTTCTCTCGGTCCACGGGCATCAGAGAGCAAAACAGCCTAATAGTTTTAGAGTGCCTCAACGATCGGGTATAAGGATCTAACGTTCTCGTTTCGAACCGACGACTTTCGGTTCCGGATCGACACGACCGCTCCATGATTCTCTATTATCTCGACACAGGTAAGAGACAGAGGACAACAAGTGTATGGATTTAGAGAGCCACGAGCACCAGGAATAAGGATCTACCGTTGTCCCTTCGTTCCGTCGACATTCGGTTCCGGAGCGACACGAACGGGGACTTAGAATTTTTTCGCTCGAACTCCGGAGCGACACGATCGCTCCGTTATTCTACGTTCTCTCGGTCCACGGGCATCAGAGAGCAAAACAGCCTAATAGTTTTAGAGTGCCTCAACGATCAGGAATAAGGATCTAACGTTCTCGTTTCGAACCGACGACTTTCGGTTCCGGAGCGACACGAACGCTCCATGATTCTCGATTATCTCGACACAGGTAAGAGACAGAGGACAACAAGTGTATGGTTTTAGAGAGCCACGAGCACAAGGAATAAGGGTCTACCGTTGTCCCTTCGTTCCGTCGACATTCGGTTCCGGAGCGACACGAACGGTGACTTAGAATTTTTTCGCTCGAACTCCGGAGCGACACGATCGCTCCGTTATTCTACGTTCTCTCGGTCCACGGGCATCAGAGAGCAAAACAGCCTAATAGTTTTAGAGTGCCTCAACGATCAGGAATAAGGATCTAACGTTCTCGTTTCGAACCGACGACTTTCGGTTCCGCAGCGACACGAACGCTCCATGAATCTCGATTATCTCGACACAGGTAAGAGACAGAGGACAACAAGTGTATGGTTTTAGAGAGCCACGAGCACCAGGAATAAGGATCTACCGTTGTCCCTTCGTTCCGTCGACATTCGGTTCCGGAGCGACACGAACGGGGACTTAGAATTTTTTCGCTCGAACTCCGGAGCGACACGATCGCTCCGTTATTCTACGTTCTCTCGGTCCACGGGCATCAGAGAGCAAAACAGCCTAATAGTTTTAGAGTGCCTCAACGATCGGGTATAAGGATCTAACGTTCTCGTTTCGAACAGACGACTTTCGGTTCCGGATCGACACGACCGCTCCATGATTCTCTATTATCTCGACACAGGTAAGAGACAGAGGACAACAAGTGTATGGATTTAGAGAGCCACGAGCACCAGGAATAAGGATCTACCGTTGTCCCTTCGTTCCGCCGACATTCGGTTCCGGAGCGACACGAACGGGGACTTAGAATTTTTTCGCTCGAACTCCGGAGCGACACGATCGCTCCGTTATTCTACGTTCTCTCGGTCCACGGGCATCAGAGAGCAAAACAGCCTAATAGTTTTAGAGTGCCTCAACGATCAGGAATAAGGATCTAACGTTCTCGTTTCGAACCGACGACTTTCGGTTCCGGAGCGACAGGAACGCTCCATGATTCTCGATTATCTCGACACAGGTAAGAGACAGAGGACAACAAGTGTATGGTTTTAGAGAGCCACGAGCACCAGGAATAAGGATCTACCGTTGTCCCTTCGTTCCGTCGACATTCGGTTCCGGAGCGACACGAACGGGGACTTAGAATTTTTTCGCTCGGGCTCCGGAGCGACACGATCGCTCCGTTATTCTACGTTCTCTCGGTCCACGGGCATCAGAGAGCTAAACAGCCTAATAGTTTTAGAGTGCCTCAACGATCAGGAATAAGGATCTAACGTTCTCGTTTCGAACCGACGACTTTCGGTTTCGGAGCGACACGAACGCTCCATGATTCTCGATTATCTCGACACAGGTAAGAGACAGAGGACAACAAGTGTATGGTTTTAGAGAGCCACGAGCACCAGGAATAAGGATCTAACGTTGTCCCTTCGTTCCGTCGACATTCGGTTCCGGAGCGACACGAACGGGGACTTAGAATTTTTTCGCTCGGGCTCCGGAGCGACACGAACGGGGACTTAGCATTTTTCGCTCGAGCTCCGGAGCGACACGATCGCTCCGTTATTCTACGTTCTCTCGGTCCACGGGCATCAGAGAGCAAAACAGCCTAATAGTTTTAGAGTGCCTCAACGATCGGGTATAAGGATCTAACGTTCTCGTTTCGAACAGACGACTTTCGGTTCCGGATCGACACGACCGCTCCATGATTCTCTATTATCTCGACACAGGTAAGAGACAGAGGACAACAAGTGTATGGATTTAGAGAGCCACGAGCACCAGGAATAAGGATCTACCGTTGTCCCTTCGTTCCGCCGACATTCGGTTCCGGAGCGACACGAACGGGGACTTAGAATTTTTTCGCTCGAACTCCGGAGCGACACGATCGCTCCGTTATTCTACGTTCTCTCGGTCCACGGGCATCAGAGAGCAAAACAGCCTAATAGTTTTAGAGTGCCTCAACGATCAGGAATAAGGATCTAACGTTCTCGTTTCGAACCGACGACTTTCGGTTCCGGAGCGACACGAACGCTCCATGATTCTCGATTATCTCGACACAGGTAAGAGACAGAGGACAACAAGTGTATGGTTTTAGAGAGCCACGAGCACAAGGAATAAGGGTCTACCGTTGTCCCTTCGTTCCGTCGACATTCGGTTCCGGAGCGACACGAACGGTGACTTAGAATTTTTTCGCTCGAACTCCGGAGCGACACGATCGCTCCGTTATTCTACGTTCTCTCGGTCCACGGGCATCAGAGAGCAAAACAGCCTAATAGTTTTAGAGTGCCTCAACGATCAGGAATAAGGATCTAACGTTCTCGTTTCGAACCGACGACTTTCGGTTCCGGAGCGACACGAACGCTCCATGATTCACGATTATCTCGACACAGGTAAGAGACAGAGGACAACAAGTGTATGGATTTAGAGAGCCACGAGCACCAGGAATAAGGATCTACCGTTGTCCCTTCGTTCCGTCGACATTCGGTTCCGGAGCGACACGAACGGGGACTTAGAATTTTTTCGCTCGGGCTCCGGAGCGACACGAACGGGGACTTAGCATTTTTTCGCTCGAACTCCGGAGCGACACGATCGCTCCGTTATTCTACGTTCTCTCGGTCCACGGGCATCAGAGAGCAAAACAGCCTAATAGTTTTGGAGTGCCTCAACGATCAGGAATAAGGATCTAACGTTCTCGTTTCGAACCGACGACTTTCGGTTCCGGAGCGACAGGAACGCTCCATGATTCTCGATTATCTCGACACAGGTAAGAGACAGAGGACAACAAGTGTATGGTTTTAGAGAGCCACGAGCACCAGGAATAAGGATCTACCGTTGTCCCTTCGTTCCGTCGACATTCGGTTCCGGAGCGACACGAACGGGGACTTAGAATTTTTTCGATCGGGCTCCGGAGCGACACGATCGCTCCGTTATTCTACGTTCTCTCGGTCCACGGGCATCAGAGAGCTAAACAGCCTAATAGTTTTAGAGTGCCTCAACGATCAGGAATAAGGATCTAACGTTCTCGTTTCGAACCGACGACTTTCGGTTCCGCAGCGACACGAACGCTCCATGATTCTCGATTATCTCGACACAGGTAAGAGACAGAGGACAACAAGTGTATGGTTTTAGAGAGCCACGAGCACCAGGAATAAGGATCTACCGTTGTCCCTTCGTTCCGTCGACATTCGGTTCCGGAGCGACACGAACGGGGACTTAGAATTTTTTCGCTCGGGCTCCGGAGCGACACGAACGGGGACTTAGAATTTTTTCGCTCGAACTCCGGAGCGACACGATCGCTCCGTTATTCTACGTTCTCTCGGTCCACGGGCATCAGAGAGCAAAACAGCCTAATAGTTTTAGAGTGCCTCAACGATCGGGTATAAGGATCTAACGTTCTCGTTTCGAACCGACGACTTTCGGTTCCGGAGCGACAGGAACGCTCCATGATTCTCGATTATCTCGACACAGGTAAGAGACAGAGGACAACAAGTGTATGGTTTTAGAGAGCCACGAGCACCAGGAATAAGGATCTACCGTTGTCCCTTCGTTCCGTCGACATTCGGTTCCGGAGCGACACGAACGGGGACTTAGAATTTTTTCGATCGGGCTCCGGAGCGACACGATCGCTCCGTTATTCTACGTTCTCTCGGTCCACGGGCATCAGAGAGCTAAACAGCCTAATAGTTTTAGAGTGCCTCAACGATCAGGAATAAGGATCTAACGTTCTCGTTTCGAACCGACGACTTTCGGTTCCGCAGCGACACGAACGCTCCATGATTCTCGATTATCTCGACACAGGTAAGAGACAGAGGACAACAAGTGTATGGTTTTAGAGAGCCACGAGCACCAGGAATAAGGATCTACCGTTGTCCCTTCGTTCCGTCGACATTCGGTTCCGGAGCGACACGAACGGGGACTTAGAATTTTTTCGCTCGGGCTCCGGAGCGACACGAACGGGGACTTAGAATTTTTTCGCTCGAACTCCGGAGCGACACGATCGCTCCGTTATTCTACGTTCTCTCGGTCCACGGGCATCAGAGAGCAAAACAGCCTAATAGTTTTAGAGTGCCTCAACGATCGGGTATAAGGATCTAACGTTCTCGTTTCGAACCGACGACTTTCGGTTCCGGATCGACACGACCGCTCCATGATTCTCTATTATCTCGACACAGGTAAGAGACAGAGGACAACAAGTGTATGGATTTAGAGAGCCACGAGCACCAGGAATAAGGATCTACCGTTGTCCCTTCGTTCCGTCGACATTCGGTTCCGGAGCGACACGAACGGGGACTTAGAATTTTTTCGCTCGAACTCCGGAGCGACACGATCGCTCCGTTATTCTACGTTCTCTCGGTCCACGGGCATCAGAGAGCAAAACAGCCTAATAGTTTTAGAGTGCCTCAACGATCAGGAATAAGGATCTAACGTTCTCGTTTCGAACCGACGACTTTCGGTTCCGGAGCGACACGAACGCTCCATGATTCTCGATTATCTCGACACAGGTAAGAGACAGAGGACAACAAGTGTATGGTTTTAGAGAGCCACGAGCACCAGGAATAAGGGTCTACCGTTGTCCCTTCGTTCCGTCGACATTCGGTTCCGGAGCGACACGAACGGTGACTTAGAATTTTTTCGCTCGAACTCCGGAGCGACACGATCGCTCCGTTATTCTACGTTCTCTCGGTCCACGGGCATCAGAGAGCAAAACAGCCTAATAGTTTTAGAGTGCCTCAACGATCAGGAATAAGGATCTAACGTTCTCGTTTCGAACCGACGACTTTCGGTTCCGGAGCGACACGAACGCTCCATGATTCACGATTATCTCGACACAGGTAAGAGACAGAGGACAACAAGTGTATGGATTTAGAGAGCCACGAGCACCAGGAATAAGGATCTACCGTTGTCCCTTCGTTCCGTCGACATTCGGTTCCGGAGCGACACGAACGGGGACTTAGAATTTTTTCGCTCGGGCTCCGGAGCGACACGAACGGGGACTTAGCATTTTTTCGCTCGAACTCCGGAGCGACACGATCGCTCCGTTATTCTACGTTCTCTCGGTCCACGGGCATCAGAGAGCAAAACAGCCTAATAGTTTTAGAGTGCCTCTACGATCAGGAATAAGGATCTAACGTTCTCGTTTCGAACCGACGACTTTCGGTTCCGGAGCGACACGAACGCTCCATGATTCTCGATTATCTCGACACAGGTAAGAGACAGAGGACAACAAGTGTATGGTTTTAGAGAGCCACGAGCACCAGGAATAAGGATCTACCGTTGTCCCTTCGTTCCGTGGACATTCGGTTCCGGAGCGACACGAACGGGGACTTAGAATTTTTTCGCTCGGGCTCCGGAGCGACACGAACGGGGACTTAGAATTTTTTTGCTCGAACTCCGGAGCGACACGATCGCTCCGTTATTCTACGTTCTCTCGGTCCACGGGCATCAGAGAGCAAAACAGCCTCATAGTTTAAGAGTGCCTCAACGATCAGGAATAAGGATCTAACGTTCTCGTTTCGAACCGACGACTTTCGGTTCCGCAGCGACACGAACGCTCCATGATTCTCGATTATCTCGACACAGGTAAGAGACAGAGGACAACAAATGTATGGTTTTAGAGAGCCACGAGCACCAGGAATAAGGATCTACCGTTGTCCCTTCGTTCCGTCGACATTCGGTTCCGGAGCGACACGAACGGGGACTTAGAATTTTTTCGCTCGAACTCCGGAGCGACACGATCGCTCCGTTATTCTACGTTCTCTCGGTCCACGGGCATCAGAGAGCAAAACAGCCTAATAGTTTTAGAGTGCCTCAACGATCAGGAATAAGGATCTAACGTTCTCGTTTCGAACCGACGACTTTCGGTTCCGGAGCGACACGAACGCTCCATGATTCTCGATTATCTCGACACAGGTAAGAGACAGAGGACAACAAGTGTATGGTTTTAGAGAGCCAGGAGCACAAGGAATAAGGATCTACCGTTGTCCCTTCGTTCCGTCGACATTTGGTTCCGGAGCGACACGAACGGTGACTTAGAATTTTTTCGCTCGAACTCCGGAGCGACACGATCGCTCCGTTATTCTACGTTCTCTCGGTCCACGGGCATCAGAGAGCTAAACAGCCTAATAGTTTTAGAGTGCCTCAACGATCAGGAATAAGGATCTAACGTTCTCGTTTCGAACCGACGACTTTCGGTTCCGGAGCGACACGAACGCTCCATGATTCTCGATTATCTCGACACAGGTAAGAGACAGAGGACAACAAGTGTATGGTTTTAGAGAGCCACGAGCACCAGGAATAAGGATCTACCGTTGTCCCTTCGTTCCGTCGACATTCGGTTCCGGAGCGACACGAACGGTGACTTAGAATTTTTTCGCTCGAACTCCGGAGCGACACGATCGCTCCGTTATTCTACGTTCTCTCGGTCCACGGGCATCAGAGAGCAAAACAGCCTAATAGTTTTAGAGTGCCTCAACGATCAGGAATAAGGATCTAACGTTCTCGTTTCGAACCGACGACTTTCGGTTCCGGAGCGACACGAACGCTCCATGATTCTCGATTATCTCGACACAGGTAAGAGACAGAGGACAACAAGTGTATGGTTTTAGAGAGCCACGAGCACCAGGAATAAGGATCTACCGTTGTCCCTTCGTTCCGTCGACATTCGGTTCCGGAGCGACACGAACGGTGACTTAGAATTTTTTCGCTCGGGCTCCGGAGCGACACGAACGGGGACTTAGAATTTTTTCGCTCGGGCTCCGGAGCGACACGATCGCTCCGTTATTCTACGTTCTCTCGGTCCACGGGCATCAGAGAGCAAAACAGCCTAATAGTTTTAGAGTGCCTCAACGATCAGGAATATGGATCTAACGTTCTCGTTTCGAACCGACGACTTTCGGTTCCGGAGCGACACGACCGCTCCATGATTCTCTATTATCTCGACACAGGTAAGAGACAGAGGACAACAAGTGTATGGATTTAGAGAGCCACGAGCACCAGGAATAAGGATCTACCGTTGTCCCTTCGTTCCGTCGACATTCGGCTCCGGAGCGACACGAACGGGGACTTAGAATTTTTTCGCTCGGGCTCCGGAGCGACACGAACGGGGACTTAGCATTTTTTCGCTCGAACTCCGGAGCGACACGATCGCTCCGTTATTCCACGTTCTCTCGGTCCACGGGCATCAGAGAGCAAAACAGCCTAACAGTTTTAGAGTGCCTCAACGATCAGGAATAAGGATCCAACGTTCTCGTTTCGAACCGACGACTTTCGGTTCCGGAGCGACACGAACGCTCCATGATTCTCGATTATCTCGACACAGGTAAGAGACAGAGGACAACAAGTGTATGGTTTTAGAGAGCCACGAGCACCAGGAATAAGGATCTACCGTTGTCCCTTCGTTCCGTCGACATTCGGTTCCGGAGCGACACGAACGGTGACTTAGAATTTTTTCGCTCGAACTCCGGAGCGACACGATCGCTCCGTTATTCTACGTTCTCTCGGTCCACGGGCATCAGAGAGCAAAACAGCCTAATAGTTTTAGAGTGCCTCAACGATCAGGAATAAGGATCTAACGTTCTCGTTTCGAAACGACGACTTTCGGTTCCGGAGCGACACGACCGCTCCATGATTCTCTATTATCTCGACACAGGTAAGAGACAGAGGACAACAAGTGTATGGATTTAGAGAGCCACGAGCACCAGGAATAAGGATCTACCGTTGTCCCTTCGTTCCGTCGACATTCGGCTCCGGAGCGACACGAACGGGGACTTAGCATTTTTTCGCTCGAACTCCGGAGCGACACGATCGCTCCGTTATTCCACGTTCTCTCGGTCCACGGGCATCAGAGAGCAAAACAGCCTAACAGTTTTAGAGTGCCTCAACGATCAGGAATAAGGATCCAACGTTCTCGTTTCGAACCGACGACTTTCGGTTCCGGAGCGACACGAACGCTCCATGATTCTCGATTATCTCGACACAGGTAAGAGACAGAGGACAACAAGTGTATGGTTTTAGAGAGCCACGAGCACCAGGAATAAGGATCTACCGTTGTCCCTTCGTTCCGTCGACATTCGGTTCCGGAGCGACACGAACGGGGACTTAGAATTTTTTCGCTCGGGCTCCGGAGCCACACGATCGCTCCGTTATTCTACGTTCTCTCGGTCCACGGGCATCAGAGAGCAAAACAGCCTAATAGTTTTAGAGTGCCTCAACGATCAGGAATAAGGATCTAACGTTCTCGTTTCGAACCGACGACTTTCGGTTCCGGAGCGACAGGAACGCTCCATGATTCTCGATTATCTCGACACAGGTAAGAGACAGAGGACAACAAGTGTATGGTTTTAGAGAGCCACGAGCACCAGGAATAAGGATCTACCGTTGTCCCTTCGTTCCGTCGACATTCGGTTCCGGAGCGACACGAACGGGGACTTAGAATTTTTTCGATCGGGCTCCGGAGCGACACGATCGCTCCGTTATTCTACGTTCTCTCGGTCCACGGGCATCAGAGAGCTAAACAGCCTAATAGTTTTAGAGTGCCTCAACGATCAGGAATAAGGATCTAACGTTCTCGTTTCGAACCGACGACTTTCGGTTCCGCAGCGACACGAACGCTCCATGATTCTCGATTATCTCGACACAGGTAAGAGACAGAGGACAACAAGTGTATGGTTTTAGAGAGCCACGAGCACCAGGAATAAGGATCTACCGTTGTCCCTTCGTTCCGTCGACATTCGGTTCCGGAGCGACACGAACGGGGACTTAGAATTTTTTCGCTCGGGCTCCGGAGCGACACGAACGGGGACTTAGAATTTTTTCGCTCGAACTCCGGAGCGACAGGATCGCTCCGTTATTCTACGTTCTCTCGGTCCACGGGCATCAGAGAGCAAAACAGCCTAATAGTTTTAGAGTGCCTCAACGATCAGGAATAAGGATCTAACGTTCTCGTTTCGAACCGACGACTTTCGGTTCCGGAGCGACACGAACGCTCCATGATTCTCGATTATCTCGACACAGGTAAGAGACAGAGGACAACAAGTGTATGGTTTTAGAGAGCCACGAGCACAAGGAATAAGGATCTACCGTTGTCCCTTCGTTCCGTCGACATTCGGTTCCGGAGCGACACGAACGGTGACTTAGAATTTTTTCGCTCGAACTCCGGAGCGACACGATCGCTCCGTTATTCTACGTTCTCTCGGTCCACGGGCATCAGAGAGCAAAACAGCCTAATAGTTTTAGAGTGCCTCAACGATCAGGAATAAGGATCTAACGTTCTCGTTTCGAACCGACGACTTTCGGTTCCGGAGCGACACGAACGCTCCATGATTCTCGATTATCTCGACACAGGTAAGAGACAGAGGACAACAAGTGTATGGTTTTAGAGAGCCACGAGCACCAGGAATAAGGATCTACCGTTGTCCCTTCGTTCCGTCGACATTCGGTTCCGGAGCGACACGAACGGGGACTTAGAATTTTTTCGCTCGGGCTCCGGAGCCACACGATCGCTCCGTTATTCTACGTTCTCTCGGTCCACGGGCATCAGAGAGCAAAACAGCCTAATAGTTTTAGAGGGCCTCAACGATCAGGAATAAGGATCTAACGTTCTCGTTTCGAACCGACGACTTTCGGTTCCGGAGCGACACGAACGCTCCATGATTCACGATTATCTCGACACAGGTAAGAGACAGAGGACAACAAGTGTATGGTTTTAGAGAGCCACGAGCACCAGGAATAAGGATCTACCGTTGTCCCTTCGTTCTGTCGACATTCGGTTCCGGAGCGACACGAACGGGGACTTAGAATTTTTTCGCTCGGGCTCCGGAGCGACACGAACGGGGACTTAGCATTTTTTCGCTCGAACTCCGGAGCGACACGATCGCTCCGTTATTCTACGTTCTCTCGGTCCACGGGCATCAGAGAGCAAAACAGCCTAATAGTTTTAGAGTGCCTCAACGATCAGGAATAAGGATCTAACGTTCTCGTTTCGAACCGACGACTTTCGGTTCCGCAGCGACACGAACGCTCCATGATTCTCGATTATCTCGACACAGGTAAGAGACAGAGGACAGCAAGTGTATGGTTTTAGAGAGCCACGAGCACCAGGAATAAGGATCTACCGTTGTCCCTTCGTTCCGTCGACATTCGGTTCCGGAGCGACACGAACGGGGACTTAGAATTTTTTCGCTCGGGCTCCGGAGCGACACGAACGGGGACTTAGCATTTTTCGCTCGAACTCCGGAGCGACACGATCGCTCCGTTATTCTACGTTCTCTCGGTCCACGGGCATCAGAGAGCAAAACAGCCTAATAGTTTTAGAGTGCCTCAACGATCAGGAATAAGGATCTAACGTTCTCGTTTCGAACCGACGACTTTCGGTTCCGGAGCGACACGAACGCTCCATGATTCTCGATTATCTCGACACAGGTAAGAGACAGAGGACAACAAGTGTATGGTTTTAGAGAGCCACGAGCACAAGGAATAAGGGTCTACCGTTGTCCCTTCGTTCCGTCGACATTCGGTTCCGGAGCGACACGAACGGTGACTTAGAATTTTTTCGCTCGAACTCCGGAGCGACACGATCGCTCCGTTATTCTACGTTCTCTCGGTCCACGGGCATCAGAGAGCAAAACAGCCTAATAGTTTTAGAGTGCCTCAACGATCAGGAATAAGGATCTAACGTTCTCGTTTCGAACCGACGACTTTCGGTTCCGGAGCGACACGAACGCTCCATGATTCACGATTATCTCGACACAGGTAAGAGACAGAGGACAACAAGTGTATGGATTTAGAGAGCCACGAGCACCAGGAATAAGGATCTACCGTTGTCCCTTCGTTCCGTCGACATTCGGTTCCGGAGCGACACGAACGGGGACTTAGAATTTTTTCGATCGGGCTCCGGAGCGACACGAACGGGGACTTAGCATTTTTTCGCTCGAACTCCGGAGCGACACGATCGCTCCGTTATTCTACGTTCTCTCGGTCCACGGGCATCAGAGAGCAAAACAGCCTAATAGTTTTGGAGTGCCTCAACGATCAGGAATAAGGATCTAACGTTCTCGTTTCGAACCGACGACTTTCGGTTCCGGAGCGACAGGAACGCTCCATGATTCTCGATTATCTCGACACAGGTAAGAGACAGAGGACAACAAGTGTATGGTTTTAGAGAGCCACGAGCACCAGGAATAAGGATCTACCGTTGTCCCTTCGTTCCGTCGACATTCGGTTCCGGAGCGACACGAACGGGGACTTAGAATTTTTTCGATCGGGCTCCGGAGCGACACGATCGCTCCGTTATTCTACGTTCTCTCGGTCCACGGGCATCAGAGAGCTAAACAGCCTAATAGTTTTAGAGTGCCTCAACGAGCAGGAATAAGGATCTAACGTTCTCGTTTCGAACCGACGACTTTCGGTTCCGCAGCGACACGAACGCTCCATGATTCTCGATTATCTCGACACAGGTAAGAGACAGAGGACAACAAGTGTATGGTTTTAGAGAGCCACGAGCACCAGGAATAAGGATCTACCGTTGTCCCTTCGTTCCGTCGACATTCGGTTCCAGAGCGACACGAACGGGACTTAGAATTTTTTCGCTCGGGCTCCGGAGCGACACGAACGGGGACTTAGAATTTTTCGCTCGAACTCCGGAGCGACACGATCGCTCCGTTATTCTACGTTCTCTCGGTCCACGGGCATCAGAGAGCAAAACAGCCTAATAGTTTTAGAGTGCCTCAACGATCAGGAATAAGGATCTAACGTTCTCGTTTCGAACCGACGACTTTCGGTTCCGGAGCGACACGAACGCTCCATGATTCACGATTATCTCGACACAGGTAAGAGACAGAGGACAACAAGTGTATGGATTTAGAGAGCCACGAGCACCAGGAATAAGGATCTACCGTTGTCCCTTCGTTCCGTCGACATTCGGTTCCGGAGCGACACGAACGGGGACTTAGAATTTTTTCGCTCGGGCTCCGGAGCGACACGAACGGGGACTTAGCATTTTTTCGCTCGAACTCCGGAGCGACACGATCGCTCCGTTATTCTACGTTCTCTCGGTCCACGGGCATCAGAGAGCAAAACAGCCTAATAGTTTTGGAGTGCCTCAACGATCAGGAATAAGGATCTAACGTTCTCGTTTCGAACCGACGACTTTCGGTTCCGGAGCGACAGGAACGCTCCATGATTCTCGATTATCTCGACACAGGTAAGAGACAGAGGACAACAAGTGTATGGATTTAGAGAGCCACGAGCACCAGGAATAAGGATCTACCGTTGTCCCTTCGTTCCGCCGACATTCGGTTCCGGAGCGACACGAACGGGGACTTAGAATTTTTTCGCTCGAACTCCGGAGCGACACGATCGCTCCGTTATTCTACGTTCTCTCGGTCCACGGGCATCAGAGAGCAAAACAGCCTAATAGTTTTAGAGTGCCTCAACGATCAGGAATAAGGATCTAACGTTCTCGTTTCGAACCGACGACTTTCGGTTCCGGAGCGACACGAACGCTCCATGATTCTCGATTATCTCGACACAGGTAAGAGACAGAGGACAACAAGTGTATGGTTTTAGAGAGCCACGAGCACAAGGAATAAGGGTCTACCGTTGTCCCTTCGTTCCGTCGACATTCGGTTCCGGAGCGACACGAACGGTGACTTAGAATTTTTTCGCTCGAACTCCGGAGCGACACGATCGCTCCGTTATTCTACGTTCTCTCGGTCCACGGGCATCAGAGAGCAAAACAGCCTAATAGTTTTAGAGTGCCTCAACGATCAGGAATAAGGATCTAACGTTCTCGTTTCGAACCGACGACTTTCGGTTCCGGAGCGACACGAACGCTCCATGATTCACGATTATCTCGACACAGGTAAGAGACAGAGGACAACAAGAGTATGGATTTAGAGAGCCACGAGCACCAGGAATAAGGATCTACCGTTGTCCCTTCGTTCCGTCGACATTCGGTTCCGGAGCGACACGAACGGGGACTTAGAATTTTTTCGCTCGGGCTCCGGAGCGACACGAACGGGGACTTAGCATTTTTTCGCTCGAACTCCGGAGCGACACGATCGCTCCGTTATTCTACGTTCTCTCGGTCCACGGGCATCAGAGAGCAAAACAGCCTAATAGTTTTGGAGTGCCTCAACGATCAGGAATAAGGATCTAACGTTCTCGTTTCGAACCGACGACTTTCGGTTCCGGAGCGACAGGAACGCTCCATGATTCTCGATTATCTCGACACAGGTAAGAGACAGAGGACAACAAGTGTATGGTTTTAGAGAGCCACGAGCACCAGGAATAAGGATCTACCGTTGTCCCTTCGTTCCGTCGACATTCGGTTCCGGAGCGACACGAACGGGGACTTAGAATTTTTTCGCTCGGGCTCCGGAGCGACACGAACGGGGACTTAGAATTTTTTCGCTCGAACTCCGGAGCGACACGATCGCTCCGTTATTCTACGTTCTCTCGGTCCACGGGCATCAGAGAGCAAAACAGCCTAATAGTTTTAGAGTGCCTCAACGATCAGGAATAAGGATCTAACGTTCTCGTTTCGAACCGACGACTTTCGGTTCCGGAGCGACACGAACGCTCCATGATTCACGATTATCTCGACACAGGTAAGAGACAGAGGACAACAAGAGTATGGATTTAGAGAGCCACGAGCACCAGGAATAAGGATCTACCGTTGTCCCTTCGTTCCGTCGACATTCGGTTCCGGAGCGACACGAACGGGGACTTAGAATTTTTTCGCTCGGGCTCCGGAGCGACACGAACGGGGACTTAGCATTTTTTCGCTCGAACTCCGGAGCGACACGATCGCTCCGTTATTCTACGTTCTCTCGGTCCACGGGCATCAGAGAGCAAAACAGCCTAATAGTTTTGGAGTGCCTCAACGATCAGGAATAAGGATCTAACGTTCTCGTTTCGAACCGACGACTTTCGGTTCCGGAGCGACAGGAACGCTCCATGATTCTCGATTATCTCGACACAGGTAAGAGACAGAGGACAACAAGTGTATGGTTTTAGAGAGCCACGAGCACCAGGAATAAGGATCTACCGTTGTCCCTTCGTTCCGTCGACATTCGGTTCCGGAGCGACACGAACGGGGACTTAGAATTTTTTCGCTCGGGCTCCGGAGCGACACGAACGGGGACTTAGAATTTTTTCGTTCGAACTCCGGAGCGACACGATCGCTCCGTTATTCTACGTTCTCTCGGGCCACGGGCATCAGAGAGCAAAACAGCCTAATAGTTTTAGAGTGCCTCAACGATCGGGTATAAGGATCTAACGTTCTCGTTTCGAACCGACGACTTTCGGTTCCGGATCGACACGACCGCTCCATGATTCTCTATTATCTCGACACAGGAAAGAGACAGAGGACAACAAGTGTATGGATTTAGAGAGCCACGAGCACCAGGAATAAGGATCTACCGTTGTCCCTTCGTTCCGTCGACATTCGGTTCCGGAGCGACACGAACGGTGACTTAGAATTTTTTCGCTCGAACTCCGGAGCGACACGATCGCTCCGTTATTCTACGTTCTCTCGGTCCACGGGCATCAGAGAGCAAAACAGCCTAATAGTTTTAGAGTGCCTCAACGATCAGGAATAAGGATCTAACGTTCTCGTTTCGAACCGACGACTTTCGGTTCCGGAGCGACACGACCGCTCCATGATTCTCTATTATCTCGACACAGGTAAGAGACAGAGGACAACAAGTGTATGGATTTAGAGAGCCACGAGCACCAGGAATAAGGATCTACCGTTGTCCCTTCGTTCCGTCGACATTCGGCTCCGGAGCGACACGAACGGGGACTTAGAATTTTTTCGCTCGGGCTCCGGAGCGACACGAACGGGGACTTAGCATTTTTTCGCTCGAACTCCGGAGCGACACGATCGCTCCGTTATTCTACGTTCTCTCGGTCCACGGGCATCAGAGAGCAAAACAGCCTAATAGTTTTGGAGTGCCTCAACGATCAGGAATAAGGATCCAACGTTCTCGTTTCGAACCGACGACTTTCGGTTCCGGAGCGACACGAACGCTCCATGATTCTCGATTATCTCGACACAGGTAAGAGACAGAGGACAACAAGTGTATGGTTTTAGAGAGCCACGAGCACCAGGAATAAGGATCTACCGTTGTCCCTTCGTTCCGTCGACATTCGGTTCCGGAGCGACACGAACGGGGACTTAGAATTTTTTCGCTCGGGCTCCGGAGCCACACGATCGCTCCGTTATTCTACGTTCTCTCGGTCCACGGGCATCAGAGAGCAAAACAGCCTAATAGTTTTAGAGTGCCTCAACGATCAGGAATAAGGATCTAACGTTCTCGTTTCGAACCGACGACTTTCGGTTCCGGAGCGACACGAACGCTCCATGATTCTCGATTATCTCGACACAGGTAAGAGACAGAGGACAACAAGTGTATGGTTTTAGAGAGCCACGAGCACAAGGAATAAGGATCTACCGTTGTCCCTTCGTTCCGTCGACATTCGGTTCCGGAGCGACACGAACGGTGACTTAGAATTTTTTCGCTCGAACTCCGGAGCGACACGATCGCTCCGTTATTCTACGTTCTCTCGGTCCACGGGCATCAGAGAGCAAAACAGCCTAATAGTTTTAGAGTGCCTCAACGATCAGGAATAAGGATCTAACGTTCTCGTTTCGAACCGACGACTTTCGGTTCCGGAGCGACACGAACGCTCCATGATTCACGATTATCTCGACACAGGTAAGAGACAGAGGACAACAAGTGTATGGATTTAGAGAGCCACGAGCACCAGGAATAAGGATCTACCGTTGTCCCTTCGTTCCGTCGACATTCGGTTCCGGAGCGACACGAACGGGGACTTAGAATTTTTTCGCTCGGGCTCCGGAGCGACACGAACGGGGACTTAGCATTTTTTCGCTCGAACTCCGGAGCGACACGATCGCTCCGTTATTCTACGTTCTCTTGGTCCACGGGCATCAGAGAGCAAAACAGCCTAATAGTTTTGGAGTGCCTCAACGATCAGGAATAAGGATCTAACGTTCTCGTTTCGAACCGACGACTTTCGGTTCCGGAGCGACAGGAACGCTCCATGATTCTCGATTATCTCGACACAGGTAAGAGACAGAGGACAACAAGTGTATGGTTTTAGAGAGCCGCGAGCACCAGGAATAAGGATCTACCGTTGTCCCTTCGTTCCGTCGACATTCGGTTCCGGAGCGACACGAACGGGGACTTACAATTTTTTCGATCGTGCTCCGGAGCGACACGATCGCTCCGTTATTCTACGTTCTCTCGGTCCACGGGCATCAGAGAGCAAAACAGCCTAATAGTTTTAGAGTGCCTCAACGATCAGGAATAAGGATCTAACGTTCTCGTTTCGAATCGACGACTTTCGGTTCCGGAGCGACACGACCGCTCCATGATTCTCTATTATCTCGACACAGGTAAGAGACAGAGGACAACAAGTGTATGGATTTAGAGAGCCACGAGCACCAGGAATAAGGATCTACCGTTGTCCCTTCGTTCCGTCGACATTCAGCTCCGGAGCGACACGAACGGGGACTTAGAATTTTTTCGCTCGGGCTCCGGAGCGACACGAACGGGGACTTAGAATTTTTTCGCTCGAACTCCGGAACGACACGATCGCTCCGTTATTCTACGTTCTCTCGGTCCACGGGCATCAGAGAGCAAAACAGCCTAATAGTTTTAGAGTGCCTCAACGATCAGGAAGAAGGATCTAACGTTCTCGTTTCGAACCGACGACTTTCGGTTCCGGAGCGACACGAACGCTCCATGATTCTCGATTATCTCGACACAGGTAAGAGACAGAGGACAACAAGTGTATGGTTTTAGAGAGCCACGAGCACAAGGAATAAGGATCTACCGTTGTCCCTTCGTTCCGTCGACATTCGGTTCCGGAGCGACACGAACGGTGACTTAGAATTTTTTCGCTCGAACTCCGGAGCGACACGATCGCTCCGTTATTCTACGTTCTCTCGGTCCACGGGCATCAGAGAGCAAAACAGCCTAATAGTTTTAGAGTGCCTCAACGATCAGGAATAAGGATCTAACGTTCTCGTTTCGAACCGACGACTTTCGGTTCCGGAGCGACACGACCGCTCCATGATTCTCTATTATCTCGACACAGGTAAGAGACAGAGGACAACAAGTGTATGGTTTTAGAGAGCCACGAGCACAAGGAATAAGGATCTACCGTTGTCCCTTCGTTCCGTCGACATTCGGTTCCGGAGCGACACGAACGGTGACTTATAATTTTTTCGCTCGAACTCCGGAGCGACACGATCGCTCCGTTATTCTACGTTCTCTCGGTCCACGGGCATCAGAGAGCAAAACAGCCTAATAGTTTTAGAGTGCCTCAACGATCAGGAATAAGGATCTAACGTTCTCGTTTCGAACCGACGACTTTCGGTTCCGGAGCGACACGACCGCTCCATGATTCTCTATTATCTCGACACAGGTAAGAGACAGAGGACAACAAGTGTATGGATTTAGAGAGCCACGAGCACCAGGAATAAGGATCTACCGTTGTCCCTTCGTTCCGTCGACATTCGGCTCCGGAGCGACACGAACGGGGACTTAGAATTTTTTCGCTCGGGCTCCGGAGCGACACGAACGGGGACTTAGCATTTTTTCGCTCGAACTCCGGAGCGACACGATCGCTCCGTTATTCCACGTTCTCTCGGTCCACGGGCATCAGAGAGCAAAACAGCCTAACAGTTTTAGAGTGCCTCAACGATCAGGAATAAGGATCCAACGTTCTCGTTTCGAACCGACGACTTTCGGTTCCGGAGCGACACGAACGCTCCATGATTCTCGATTATCTCGACACAGGTAAGAGACAGAGGACAACAAGTGTATGGTTTTAGAGAGCCACGAGCACCAGGAATAAGGATCTACCGTTGTCCCTTCGTTCCGTCGACATTCGGTTCCGGAGCGACACGAACGGGGACTTAGAATTTTTTCGCTCGGGCTCCGGAGCCACACGATCGCTCCGTTATTCTACGTTCTCTCGGTCCACGGGCATCAGAGAGCAAAACAGCCTAATAGTTTTAGAGGGCCTCAACGATCAGGAATAAGGATCTAACGTTCTCGTTTCGAACCGACGACTTTCGGTTCCGGAGCGACACGAACGCTCCATGATTCACGATTATCTCGACACAGGTAAGAGACAGAGGACAACAAGTGTATGGTTTTAGAGAGCCACGAGCACCAGGAATAAGGATCTACCGTTGTCCCTTCGTTCTGTCGACATTCGGTTCCGGAGCGACACGAACGGGGACTTAGAATTTTTTCGCTCGGGCTCCGGAGCGACACGAACGGGGACTTAGCATTTTTTCGCTCGAACTCCGGAGCGACACGATCGCTCCGTTATTCTACGTTCTCTCGGTCCACGGGCATCAGAGAGCAAAACAGCCTAATAGTTTTAGAGTGCCTCAACGATCAGGAATAAGGATCTAACGTTCTCGTTTCGAACCGACGACTTTCGGTTCCGCAGCGACACGAACGCTCCATGATTCTCGATTATCTCGACACAGGTAAGAGACAGAGGACAACAAGTGTATGGTTTTAGAGAGCCACGAGCACCAGGAATAAGGATCTACCGTTGTCCCTTCGTTCCGTCGACATTCGGTTCCGGAGCGACACGAACGGGGACTTAGAATTTTTTCGCTCGGGCTCCGGAGCGACACGAACGGGGACTTAGAATTTTTTCGCTCGAACTCCGGAGCGACACGATCGCTCCGTTATTCTACGTTCTCTCGGTCCACGGGCATCAGAGAGCAAAACAGCCTAATAGTTTTAGAGTGCCTCAACGATCGGGTATAAGGATCTAACGTTCTCGTTTCGAACCGACGACTTTCGGTTCCGGATCGACACGACCGCTCCATGATTCTCTATTATCTCGACACAGGTAAGAGACAGAGGACAACAAGTGTATGGATTTAGAGAGCCACGAGCACCAGGAATAAGGATCTACCGTTGTCCCTTCGTTCCGTCGACATTCGGTTCCGGAGCGACACGAACGGGGACTTAGAATTTTTTCGCTCGAACTCCGGAGCGACACGATCGCTCCGTTATTCTACGTTCTCTCGGTCCACGGGCATCAGAGAGCAAAACAGCCTAATAGTTTTAGAGTGCCTCAACGATCAGGAATAAGGATCTAACGTTCTCGTTTCGAACCGACGACTTTCGGTTCCGGAGCGACACGAACGCTCCATGATTCTCGATTATCTCGACACAGGTAAGAGACAGAGGACAACAAGTGTATGGTTTTAGAGAGCCACGAGCACAAGGAATAAGGGTCTACCGTTGTCCCTTCGTTCCGTCGACATTCGGTTCCGGAGCGACACGAACGGGGACTTAGAATTTTTTCGTTCGGGCTCCGGAGCGACACGATCGCTCCGTTATTCTACGTTCTCTCGGTCCACGGGCATCAGAGAGCTAAACAGCCTAATAGTTTTAGAGTGCCTCAACGATCAGGAATAAGGATCTAACGTTCTCGTTTCGAACCGACGACTTTCGGTTCCGCAGCGACACGAACGCTCCATGATTCTCGATTATCTCGACACAGGTAAGAGACAGAGGACAACAAGTGTATGGTTTTAGAGAGCCACGAGCACCAGGAATAAGGATCTACCGTTGTCCCTTCGTTCCGTCGACATTCGGTTCCGGAGCGACACGAACGGGGACTTAGAATTTTTTCGCTCGGGCTCCGGAGCGACACGAACGGGGACTTAGAATTTTTTCGCTCGAACTCCGGAGCGACACGATCGCTCCGTTATTCTACGTTCTCTCGGTCCACGGGCATCAGAGAGCAAAACAGCCTAATAGTTTTAGAGTGCCTCAACGATCGGGTATAAGGATCTAACGTTCTCGTTTCGAACCGACGACTTTCGGTTCCGGATCGACACGACCGCTCCATGATTCTCTATTATCTCGACACAGGTAAGAGACAGAGGACAACAAGTGTATGGATTTAGAGAGCCACGAGCACCAGGAATAAGGATCTACCGTTGTCCCTTCGTTCCGTCGACATTCGGTTCCGGAGCGACACGAACGGGGACTTAGAATTTTTTCGCTCGAACTCCGGAGCGACACGATCGCTCCGTTATTCTACGTTCTCTCGGTCCACGGGCATCAGAGAGCAAAACAGCCTAATAGTTTTAGAGTGCCTCAACGATCAGGAATAAGGATCTAACGTTCTCGTTTCGAACCGACGACTTTCGGTTCCGGAGCGACACGAACGCTCCATGATTCTCGATTATCTCGACACAGGTAAGAGACAGAGGACAACAAGTGTATGGTTTTAGAGAGCCACGAGCACAAGGAATAAGGGTCTACCGTTGTCCCTTCGTTCCGTCGACATTCGGTCCGGAGCGACACGAACGGTGACTTAGAATTTTTTCGCTCGAACTCCGGAGCGACACGATCGCTCCGTTATTCTACGTTCTCTCGGTCCACGGGCATCAGAGAGCAAAACAGCCTAATAGTTTTAGAGTGCCTCAACGATCAGGAATAAGGATCTAACGTTCTCGTTTCGAACCGACGACTTTCGGTTCCGGAGCGACACGAACGCTCCATGATTCACGATTATCTCGACACAGGTAAGAGACAGAGGACAACAAGTGTATGGATTTAGAGAGCCACGAGCACCAGGAATAAGGATCTACCGTTGTCCCTTCGTTCCGTCGACATTCGGTTCCGGAGCGACACGAACGGGGACTTAGAATTTTTTCGATCGGGCTCCGGAGCGACACGAACGGGGACTTAGCATTTTTTCGCTCGAACTCCGGAGCGACACGATCGCTCCGTTATTCTACGTTCTCTCGGTCCACGGGCATCAGAGAGCAAAACAGCCTAATAGTTTTGGAGTGCCTCAACGATCAGGAATAAGGATCTAACGTTCTCGTTTCGAACCGACGACTTTCGGTTCCGGAGCGACAGGAACGCTCCATGATTCTCGATTATCTCGACACAGGTAAGAGACAGAGGACAACAAGTGTATGGTTTTAGAGAGCCACGAGCACCAGGAATAAGGATCTACCGTTGTCCCTTCGTTCCGTCGACATTCGGTTCCGGAGCGACACGAACGGGGACTTAGAATTTTTTCGATCGGGCTCCGGAGCGACACGATCGCTCCGTTATTCTACGTTCTCTCGGTCCACGGGCATCAGAGAGCTAAACAGCCTAATAGTTTTAGAGTGCCTCAACGATCAGGAATAAGGATCTAACGTTCTCGTTTCGAACCGACGACTTTCGGTTCCGCAGCGACACGAACGCTCCATGATTCTCGATTATCTCGACACAGGTAAGAGACAGAGGACAACAAGTGTATGGTTTTAGAGAGCCACGAGCACCAGGAATAAGGATCTACCGTTGTCCCTTCGTTCCGTCGACATTCGGTTCCGGAGCGACACGAACGGGGACTTAGAATTTTTTCGCTCGGGCTCCGGAGCGACACGAACGGGGACTTAGAATTTTTTCGCTCGAACTCCGGAGCGACACGATCGCTCCGTTATTCTACGTTCTCTCGGTCCACGGGCATCAGAGAGCAAAACAGCCTAATAGTTTTAGAGTGCCTCAACGATCGGGTATAAGGATCTAACGTTCTCGTTTCGAACAGACGACTTTCGGTTCCGGATCGACACGACCGCTCCATGATTCTCTATTATCTCGACACAGGTAAGAGACAGAGGACAACAAGTGTATGGATTTAGAGAGCCACGAGCACCAGGAATAAGGATCTACCGTTGTCCCTTCGTTCCGCCGACATTCGGTTCCGGAGCGACACGAACGGGGACTTAGAATTTTTTCGCTCGAACTCCGGAGCGACACGATCGCTCCGTTATTCTACGTTCTCTCGGTCCACGGGCATCAGAGAGCAAAACAGCCTAATAGTTTTAGAGTGCCTCAACGATCAGGAATAAGGATCTAACGTTCTCGTTTTGAACCGACAACTTTCGGTTCCGGAGCGACACGAACGCTCCATGATTCTCGATTATCTCGACACAGGTAAGAGACAGAGGACAACAAGTGTATGGTTTTAGAGAGCCACGAGCACAAGGAATAAGGGTCTACCGTTGTCCCTTCGTTCCGTCGACATTCGGTTCCGGAGCGACACGAACGGTGACTTAGAATTTTTTCGCTCGAACTCCGGAGCGACACGATCGCTCCGTTATTCTACGTTCTCTCGGTCCACGGGCATCAGAGAGCAAAACAGCCTAATAGTTTTAGAGTGCCTCAACGATCAGGAATAAGGATCTAACGTTCTCGTTTCGAACCGACGACTTTCGGTTCCGGAGCGACACGAACGCTCCATGATTCACGATTATCTCGACACAGGTAAGAGACAGAGGACAACAAGTGTATGGATTTAGAGAGCCACGAGCACCAGGAATAAGGATCTACCGTTGTCCCTTCGTTCCGTCGACATTCGGTTCCGGAGCGACACGAACGGGGACTTAGAATTTTTTCGCTCGGGCTCCGGAGCGACACGAACGGGGACTTAGCATTTTTTCGCTCGAACTCCGGAGCGACACGATCGCTCCGTTATTCTACGTTCTCTCGGTCCACGGGCATCAGAGAGCAAAACAGCCTAATAGTTTTGGAGTGCCTCAACGATCAGGAATAAGGATCTAACGTTCTCGTTTCGAACCGACGACTTTCGGTTCCGGAGCGACAGGAACGCTCCATGATTCTCGATTATCTCGACACAGGTAAGAGACAGAGGACAACAAGTGTATGGTTTTAGAGAGCCACGAGCACCAGGAATAAGGATCTACCGTTGTCCCTTCGTTCCGTCGACATTCGGTTCCGGAGCGACACGAACGGGGACTTAGAATTTTTTCGATCGGGCTCCGGAGCGACACGATCGCTCCGTTATTCTACGTTCTCTCGGTCCACGGGCATCAGAGAGCTAAACAGCCTAATAGTTTTAGAGTGCCTCAACGATCAGGAATAAGGATCTAACGTTCTCGTTTCGAACCGACGACTTTCGGTTCCGCAGCGACACGAACGCTCCATGATTCTCGATTATCTCGACACAGGTAAGAGACAGAGGACAACAAGTGTATGGTTTTAGAGAGCCACGAGCACCAGGAATAAGGATCTACCGTTGTCCCTTCGTTCCGTCGACATTCGGTTCCGGAGCGACACGAACGGGGACTTAGAATTTTTTCGCTCGGGCTCCGGAGCGACACGAACGGGGACTTAGAATTTTTTCGCTCGAACTCCGGAGCGACACGATCGCTCCGTTATTCTACGTTCTCTCGGTCCACGGGCATCAGAGAGCAAAACAGCCTAATAGTTTTAGAGTGCCTCAACGATCGGGTATAAGGATCTAACGTTCTCGTTTCGAACCGACGACTTTCGGTTCCGGATCGACACGACCGCTCCATGATTCTCTATTATCTCGACACAGGTAAGAGACAGAGGACAACAAGTGTATGGATTTAGAGAGCCACGAACACCAGGAATAAGGATCTACCGTTGTCCCTTCGTTCCGTCGACATTCGGTTCCGGAGCGACACGAACGGGGACTTAGAATTTTTTCGCTCGAACTCCGGAGCGACACGATCGCTCCGTTATTCTACGTTCTCTCGGTCCACGGGCATCAGAGAGCAAAACAGCCTAATAGTTTTAGAGTGCCTCAACGATCAGGAATAAGGATCTAACGTTCTCGTTTCGAACCGACGACTTTCGGTTCCGGAGCGACACGAACGCTCCATGATTCTCGATTATCTCGACACAGGTAAGAGACAGAGGACAACAAGTGTATGGTTTTAGAGAGCCACGAGCACAAGGAATAAGGGTCTACCGTTGTCCCTTCGTTCCGTCGACATTCGGTTCCGGAGCGACACGAACGGTGACTTAGAATTTTTTCGCTCGAACTCCGGAGCGACACGATCGCTCCGTTATTCTACGTTCTCTCGGTCCACGGGCATCAGAGAGCAAAACAGCCTAATAGTTTTAGAGTGCCTCAACGATCAGGAATAAGGATCTAACGTTCTCGTTTCGAACCGACGACTTTCGGTTCCGGAGCGACACGAACGCTCCATGATTCACGATTATCTCGACACAGGTAAGAGTCAGAGGACAACAAGTGTATGGATTTAGAGAGCCACGAGCACCAGGAATAAGGATCTACCGTTGTCCCTTCGTTCCGTCGACATTCGGTTCCGGAGCGACACGAACGGGGACTTAGAATTTTTTCGCTCGGGCTCCGGAGCGACACGAACGGGGACTTAGCATTTTTTCGCTCGAACTCCGGAGCGACACGATCGCTCCGTTATTCTACGTTCTCTCGGTCCACGGGCATCAGAGAGCAAAACAGCCTAATAGTTTTGGAGTGCCTCAACGATCAGGAATAAGGATCTAACGTTCTCGTTTCGAACCGACGACTTTCGGTTCCGGAGCGACAGGAACGCTCCATGATTCTCGATTATCTCGACACAGGTAAGAGACAGAGGACAACAAGTGTATGGTTTTAGAGAGCCACGAGCACCAGGAATAAGGATCTACCGTTGTCCCTTCGTTCCGTCGACATTCGGTTCCGGAGCGACACGAACGGGGACTTAGAATTTTTTCGCTCGGGCTCCGGAGCGACACGAACGGGGACTTAGAATTTTTTCGCTCGAACTCCGGAGCGACACGATCGCTCCGTTATTCTACGTTCTCTCGGTCCACGGGCATCAGAGAGCAAAACAGCCTAATAGTTTTAGAGTGCCTCAACGATCAGGAATAAGGATCTAACGTTCTCGTTTCGAACCGACGACTTTCGGTTCCGGAGCGACACGAACGCTCCATGATTCTCGATTATCTCGACACAGGTAAGAGACAGAGGACAACAAGTGTATGGTTTTAGAGAGCCACGAGCACAAGGAATAAGGGTCTACCGTTGTCCCTTCGTTCCGTCGACATTCGGTTCCGGAGCGACACGAACGGTGACTTAGAATTTTTTCGCTCGAACTCCGGAGCGACACGATCGCTCCGTTATTCTACGTTCTCTCGGTCCACGGGCATCAGAGAGCAAAACAGCCTAATAGTTTTAGAGTGCCTCAACGATCAGGAATAAGGATCTAACGTTCTCGTTTCGAACCGACGACTTTCGGTTCCGGAGCGACACGAACGCTCCATGATTCTCGATTATCTCGACACAGGTAAGAGACAGAGGACAACAAGTGTATGGTTTTAGAGAGCCACGAGCACAAGGAATAAGGGTCTACCGTTGTCCCTTCGTTCCGTCGACATTCGGTTCCGGAGCGACACGAACGGTGACTTAGAATTTTTTCGCTCGAACTCCGGAGCGACACGATCGCTCCGTTATTCTACGTTCTCTCGGTCCACGGGCATCAGAGAGCAAAACAGCCTAATAGTTTTAGAGTGCCTCAACGATCAGGAATAAGGATCTAACGTTCTCGTTTCGAACCGACGACTTTCGGTTCCGGAGCGACACGAACGCTCCATGATTCACGATTATCTCGACACAGGTAAGAGTCAGAGGACAACAAGTGTATGGATTTAGAGAGCCACGAGCACCAGGAATAAGGATCTACCGTTGTCCCTTCGTTCCGTCGACATTCGGTTCCGGAGCGACACGAACGGGGACTTAGAATTTTTTCGCTCGGGCTCCGGAGCGACACGAACGGGGACTTAGCATTTTTTCGCTCGAACTCCGGAGCGACACGATCGCTCCGTTATTCTACGTTCTCTCGGTCCACGGGCATCAGAGAGCAAAACAGCCTAATAGTTTTGGAGTGCCTCAACGATCAGGAATAAGGATCTAACGTTCTCGTTTCGAACCGACGACTTTCGGCTCCGGAGCGACAGGAACGCTCCATGATTCTCGATTATCTCGACACAGGTAAGAGACAGAGGACAACAAGTGTATGGTTTTAGAGAGCCACGAGCACCAGGAATAAGGATCTACCGTTGTCCCTTCGTTCCGTCGACATTCGGTTCCGGAGCGACACGAACGGGGACTTAGAATTTTTTCGCTCGGGCTCCGGAGCGACACGAACGGGGACTTAGAATTTTTTCGCTCGAACTCCGGAGCGACACGATCGCTCCGTTATTCTACGTTCTCTCGGTCCACGGGCATCAGAGAGCAAAACAGCCTAATAGTTTTAGAGTGCCTCAACGATCAGGAATAAGGATCTAACGTTCTCGTTTCGAACCGACGACTTTCGGTTCCGGAGCGACACGAACGCTCCATGATTCTCGATTATCTCGACACAGGTAAGAGACAGAGGACAACAAGTGTATGGTTTTAGAGAGCCACGAGCACAAGGAATAAGGGTCTACCGTTGTCCCTTCGTTCCGTCGACATTCGGTTCCGGAGCGACACGAACGGTGACTTAGAATTTTTTCGCTCGAACTCCGGAGCGACACGATCGCTCCGTTATTCTACGTTCTCTCGGTCCACGGGCATCAGAGAGCAAAACAGCCTAATAGTTTTAGAGTGCCCCAACGATCAGGAATAAGGATCTAACGTTCTCGTTTCGAACCGACGACTTTCGGTTCCGGAGCGACACGAACGCTCCATGATTCACGATTATCTCGACACAGGTAAGAGACAGAGGACAACAAGTGTATGGATTTAGAGAGCCACGAGCACCAGGAATAAGGATCTACCGTTGTCCCTTCGTTCCGTCGACATTCGGTTCCGGAGCGACACGAACGGGGACTTAGCATTTTTTCGCTCGAACTCCGGAGCGACACGATCGCTCCGTTATTCTACGTTCTCTCGGTCCACGGGCATCAGAGAGCAAAACAGCCTAATAGTTTTGGAGTGCCTCAACGATCAGGAATAAGGATCTAACGTTCTCGTTTCGAACCGACGACTTTCGGTTCCGGAGCGACAGGAACGCTCCATGATTCTCGATTATCTCGACACAGGTAAGAGACAGAGGACAACAAGTGTATGGTTTTAGAGAGCCACGAGCACCAGGAATAAGGATCTACCGTTGTCCCTTCGTTCCGTCGACATTCGGTTCCGGAGCGACACGAACGGGGACTAAGCATTTTTTCGCTCGAACTCCGGAGCGACACGATCGCTCCGTTATTCCACGTTCTCTCGGTCCACAGGCATCAGAGAGCAAAACAGCCTAATAGTTTTAGAGTGCCTCAACGATCAGGAATAAGGATCCAACGTTCTCGTTTCGAACCGACGACTTTCGGTTCCGGTGCGACACGAACGCTCCATGATTCTCGATTATCTCGACACAGGTAAGAGACAGAGGACAACAAGTGTATGGTTTTAGAGAGCCACGAGCACCAGGAATAAGGATCTACCGTTGTCCCTTCGTTCCGTCGACATTCGGTTCCGGAGCGACACGTACGGGGACTTAGAATTTTATCGCTCGAACTCCGGAGCGACACGATCGCTCCGTTATTCTACGTTCTCTCGGTCCACGGGCATCAGAGAGCAAAACAGCCTAATAGTTTTAGAGTGTCTCAACGATCAGGAATAAGGATCTAACGTTCTCGTTTCGAACCGACGACTTTCGGTTCCGGAGCGACACGAACGCTCCATGATTCTCGATTATCTCGACACAGGTAAGAGACAGAGGACAACAAGTGTATGGTTTTAGAGAGCCACGAGCACCAGGAATAAGGATCTACCGTTGTCCCTTCGTTCCGTCGACATTCGGTTCCGGAGCGACACGAACGGGGACTTAGAATTTTTTCTCTCGGGCTCCGGAGCGACACGAACGGAGACTTAGAATTTTTTCGCTCGAACTCCGGAGCGACACGATCGCTCCGTTATTCTACGTTCTCTCGGTCCACGGGCATCAGAGAGCAAAACAGCCTAATAGTTTTAGAGTGCCTCAACGATAAGGAATAAGGATCTAACGTTCTCGTTTTGAACCGACGACTTTCGGTTCCGGAGCGACACGAACGCTCCATGATTCTCGATTATCTCGACACAGGTAAGAGACAGAGGACAAAAAGTGTATGGTTTTAGAGAGCCACGAGCACCAGGAATAAGGATCTACCGTTGTCCATTCGTTCCGTCGACATTCGGTTCCGGAGCGACACGAACGGGGACTAAGAATTTTTTCGCTCGAACTCCGGAGCGACACGATCGCTCCGTTATTCTACGTTCTCTCGGTCCACGGGCATCAGAGAGCAAAACAGCCTAATAGTTTTAGAGTGCCTCTACGATCAGGAATAAGGATCTAACGTTCTCGTTTCGAACCGACGACTTTCGGTTCCGGAGCGACACGAACGCTCCATGATTCTCGATTATCTCGACACAGGTAAGAGACAGAGGACAACAAGTGTATGGTTTTAGAGAGCCACGAGCACCAGGAATAAGGATCTACCGTTGTCCCTTCGTTCCGTGGACATTCGGTTCCGGAGCGACACGAACGGGGACTTAGAATTTTTTCGCTCAGGCTCCGGAGCGACACGAACGGGGACTTAGAATTTTTTTGCTCGAACTCCGGAGCGACACGATCGCTCCGTTATTCTACGTTCTCTCGGTCCACGGGCATCAGAGAGCAAAACAGCCTAATAGTTTTAGAGTGCCTCTACGATCAGGAATAAGGATCTAACGTTCTCGTTTCGAACCGACGACTTTTGGTTCCGGAGCGACACGAACGCTCCATGATTCTCGATTATCTCGACACAGGTAAGAGACAGAGGACAACAAGTGTATGGTTTTAGAGAGCCACGAGCACCAGGAATAAGGATCTACCGTTGTCCCTTCGTTCCGTGGACATTCGGTTCCGGAGCGACACGAACGGGGACTTAGAATTTTTTCGCTCGGGCTCCGGAGCGACACGAACGGGGACTTAGAATTTTTTCGCTCGAACTCCGGAGCGACACGATCGCTCCGTTATTCTACGTTCTCTCGGTCCACGGGCATCAGAGAGCAAAACAGCCTAATAGTTTTAGAGTGCCTCAACGATCAGGAATAAGGATCTAACGTTCTCGTTTCGAACCGACGACTTTCGGTTCCGGAGCGACACGAACGCTCCATGATTCTCGATTATCTCGACACAGGTAAGAGACAGAGGACAACAAGTGTATGGTTTTAGAGAGCCACGAGCACAAGGAATAAGGATCTGCCGTTGTCCCTTCGTTCCGTCGACATTCGGTTCCGGAGCGACACGAACGGTGACTTAGAATTTTTTCGCTCGAACTCCGGAGCGACACGATCGCTCCGTTATTCTACGTTCTCTCGGTCCACGGGCATCAGAGAGCAAAACAGCCTAATAGTTTTAGAGTGCCCCAACGATCAGGAATAAGGATCTAACGTTCTCGTTTCGAACCGACGACTTTCGGTTCCGGAGCGACACGAACGCTCCATGATTCTCGATTATCTCGACACAGGTAAGAGACAGAGGACAACAAGTGTATGGTTTTAGAGAGCCACGAGCACCAGGAATAAGGATCTACCGTTGTCCCTTCGTTCCGTCGACTTTCGGTTCCGGAGCGACACGAACGGGGACTTAGAATTATTTCGTTCGAACTCCGGAGCGACACGATCGCTCCGTTATTCTACGTTCTCTCGGTCCACGGGCATCAGAGAGCAAAACAGCCTAATAGTTTTAGAGTGCCTCAACGATCAGGAATATGGATCTGTCGTTCTCGTTTCGAACCGACGACTTTCGGTTCCGGAGCGACACGAACGCTCCATGATTCTCGATTATCTCGACACAGGTAAGAGACAGAGGAGAACAAGTGTATGGTTTTAGAGAGCCATGAGCACCAGGAATAAGGATCTACCGTTGTCATTTCGTTCCGTCGACATTCGGTTCCGGAGCGACACGAACAGGGACTTAGAATTTTTTCGCTCGGGCTCCGGAGCGACACGAACGGGGACTTAGAATTTTTTCGCTCGAACTCCGGAGCGACACGATCGCTCCGTTATTCTACGTTCTCTCGGTCCACGGGCATCAGAGAGCAAAACAGCCTAATAGTTGTAGAGTGCCTCAACGATCAGGAATAAGGATCTACCGTTGTCCCTTCGTTCCGTCGACATTCGGTTCCGGAGCGACACGAACGGGGACTTAGAATTTTTTCGCTCGAACTCCGGAGCGACACGATCGCTCCGTTATTCTACGTTCTCTCGGTCCACGGGCATCAGAGAGCAAAACAGCCTAATAGTTTTAGAGTGCCTCAACGATCAGGAATAAGGATCTAACGTTCTCGTTTCGAACCGACGACTTTCGGTTCCGGAGCGACACGAACGCTCCATGATTCTCGATTATCTCGACACAGGTAAGAGACAGAGGACAACAAGTGTATGGTTTTAGAGAGCCACGAGCAGAAGGAATAAGGATCTACCGTTGTCCCTTCGTTCCGTCGACATTCGGTTCCGGAGCGACACGAACGGTGACTTAGAATTTTTTCGCTCGAACTCCGGAGCGACACGATCCGCTCCGTTATTCTACGTTCTCTCGGTCCACGGGCATCAGAGAGCTAAACAGCCTAATAGTTTTAGAGTGCCTCAACGATCAGGAATAAGGATCTAACGTTCTCGTTTCGAACCGACGACTTTCGGTTCCGGAGCGACACGAACGCTCCATGATTCTCGATTATCTCGACACAGGTAAGAGACAGAGGACAACAAGTGTATGGTTTTAGAGAGCCACGAGCACCAGGAATAAGGATCTACCGTTGTCCCTTCGTTCCGTCGACATTCGGTTCCGGAGCGACACGAACGGGGACTTAGAATTTTTTCGCTCGGGCTCCGGAGTGACACGAACGGGGACTTAGCATTTTTTCGCTCGAACTCCGGAGCGACACGATCGCTCCGTTATTCTACGTTCTCTTGGTCCACGGGCATCAGAGAGCAAAACAGCCTAATAGTTTTGGAGTGCCTCAACGATCAGGAATAAGGATCTAACGTTCTCGTTTCGAACCGACGACTTTCGGTTCCGGAGCGACAGGAACGCTCCATGATTCTCGATTATCTCGACACAGGTAAGAGACAGAGGACAACAAGTGTATGGTTTTAGAGAGCCACGAGCACCAGGAATAAGGATCTACCGTTGTCCCTTCGTTCCGTCGACATTCGGTTCCGGAGCGACACGAACGGGGACTTAGAATTTTTTCGATCGGGCTCCGGAGCGACACGATCGCTCCGTTATTCTACGTTCTCTCGGTCCACGGGCATCAGAGAGCAAAACAGCCTAATAGTTTTAGAGTGCCTCAACGATCAGGAATAAGGATCTAACGTTCTCGTTTCGAATCGACGACTTTCGGTTCCGGAGCGACACGACCGCTCCATGATTCTCTATTATCTCGACACAGGTAAGAGACAGAGGACAACAAGTGTATGGATTTAGAGAGCCACGAGCACCAGGAATAAGGATCTACCGTTGTCCCTTCGTTCCGTCGACATTCAGCTCCGGAGCGACACGAACGGGGACTTAGAATTTTTTCGCTCGGGCTCCGGAGCGACACGAACGGGGACTTAGAATTTTTTCGCTCGAACTCCGGAGCGACACGATCGCTCCGTTATTCTACGTTCTCTCGGTCCACGGGCATCAGAGAGCAAAACAGCCTAATAGTTTTAGAGTGCCTCAACGATCAGGAATAAGGATCTAACGTTCTCGTTTCGAACCGACGACTTTCGGTTCCGGAGCGACACGACCGCTCCATGATTCTCTATTATCTCGACACAGGTAAGAGACAGAGGACAACAAGTGTATGGATTTAGAGAGCCACGAGCACCAGGAATAAGGATCTACCGTTGTCCCTTCGTTCCGTCGACATTCGGCTCCGGAGCGACACGAACGGGGACTTAGAATTTTTTCGCTCGGGCTCCGGAGCGACACGAACGGGGACTTAGCATTTTTTCGCTCGAACTCCGGAGCGACACGATCGCTCCGTTATTCCACGTTCTCTCGGTCCACGGGCATCAGAGAGCAAAACAGCCTAACAGTTTTAGAGTGCCTCAACGATCAGGAATAAGGATCCAACGTTCTCGTTTCGAACCGACGACTTTCGGTTCCGGAGCGACACGAACGCTCCATGATTCTCGATTATCTCGACACAGGTAAGAGACAGAGGACAACAAGTGTATGGTTTTAGAGAGCCACGAGCACCAGGAATAAGGATCTACCGTTGTCCCTTCGTTCCGTCGACATTCGGTTCCGGAGCGACACGAACGGGGACTTAGAATTTTTTCGCTCGGGCTCCGGAGCGACACGAACGGGGACTTAGAATTTTTTCGCTCGAACTCCGGAGCGACACGATCGCTCCGTTATTCTACGTTCTCTCGGTCCACGGGCATCAGAGAGCAAAACAGCCTAATAGTTTTAGAGTGCCTCTACGATCAGGAATAAGGATCTAACGTTCTCGTTTCGAACCGACGACTTTCGGTTCCGGAGCGACACGAACGCTCCATGATTCTCGATTATCTCGACACAGGTAAGAGACAGAGGACAACAAGTGTATGGTTTTAGAGAGCCACGAGCACAAGGAATAAGGATCTACCGTTGTCCCTTCGTTCCGTCGACATTCGGTTCCGGAGCGACACGAACGGTGACTTAGAATTTTTTCGCTCGAACTCCGGAGCGACACGATCGCTCCGTTATTCTACGTTCTCTCGGTCCACGGGCATCAGAGAGCAAAACAGCCTAATAGTTTTAGAGTGCCTCAACGATCCGGAATAAGGATCTAACGTTCTCGTTTCGAACCGACGACTTTCGGTTCCGGAGCGACACGAACGCTCCATGATTCTCGATTATCTCGACACAGGTAAGAGACAGAGGACAACAAGTGTATGGTTTTAGAGAGCCACGAGCACCAGGAATAAGGATCTACCGTTGTCCCTTCGTTCCGTCGACTTTCGGTTCCGGAGCGACACGAACGGGGACTTAGAATTATTTCGTTCGAACTCCGGAGCGACACGATCGCTCCGTTATTCTACGTTCTCTCGGTCCACGGGCATCAGAGAGCAAAACAGCCTAATAGTTGTAGAGTGCCTCAACGATCAGGAATAAGGATCTAACGTTCTCGTTTCGAACCGACGACTTTCGGTTCCGGAGCGACACGGACGCTCCATGATTCTCGATTATCTCGACACAGGTAAGAGACAGAGGACAACAAGTGTATGGTTTTAGAGAGCCACGAGCAACAGGAATAAGGATCTACCGTTGTCCCTTCGTTCCGTCGACATTCGGTTCCGGAGCGACACGAACGGGGACTTAGAATTTTTTCGCTCGGGCCCCGGAGCGACACGAACGGGGACTTAGAATTTTTTCGCGTCGAACTCCGGAGCGACACGATCGCTCCGTTATTCTACGTTCTCTCGGTCCACGGGCATCAGAGAGCAAAACAGCCTAATAGTTTTAGAGTGCCTCAACGATCAGGAATATGGATCTGTCGTTCTCGTTTCGAACCGACGACTTTCGGTTCCGGAGCGACACGAACGCTCCATGATTCTCGATTATCTCGACACAGGTAAGAGACAGAGGAGAACAAGTGTATGGTTTTAGAGAGCCATGAGCACCAGGAATAAGGATCTACCGTTGTCATTTCGTTCCGTCGACATTCGGTTCCGGAGCGACACGAACAGGGACTTAGAATTTTTTCGCTCGGGCTCCGGAGCGACACGAACGGGGACTTAGAATTTTTTCGCTCGAACTCCGGAGCGACACGATCGCTCCGTTATTCTACGTTCTCTCGGTCCACGGGCATCAGAGAGCAAAACAGCCTAATAGTTGTAGAGTGCCTCAACGATCAGGAATAAGGATCTACCGTTGTCCCTTCGTTCCGTCGACATTCGGTTCCGGAGCGACACGAACGGGGACTTAGAATTTTTTCGCTCGAACTCCGGAGCGACACGATCGCTCCGTTATTCTACGTTCTCTCGGTCCACGGGCATCAGAGAGCAAAACAGCCTAATAGTTTTAGAGTGCCTCAACGATCAGGAATAAGGATCTAACGTTCTCGTTTCGAACCGACGACTTTCGGTTCCGGAGCGACACGAACGCTCCATGATTCTCGATTATCTCGACACAGGTAAGAGACAGAGGACAACAAGTGTATGGTTTTAGAGAGCCACGAGCAGAAGGAATAAGGATCTACCGTTGTCCCTTCGTTCCGTCGACATTCGGTTCCGGAGCGACACGAACGGTGACTTAGAATTTTTTCGCTCGAACTCCGGAGCGACACGATCGCTCCGTTATTCTACGTTCTCTCGGTCCACGGGCATCAGAGAGCTAAACAGCCTAATAGTTTTAGAGTGCCTCAACGATCAGGAATAAGGATCTAACGTTCTCGTTTCGAACCGACGACTTTCGGTTCCGGAGCGACACGACCGCTCCATGATTCTCTATTATCTCGACACAGGTAAGAGACAGAGGACAACAAGTGTATGGATTTAGAGAGCCACGAGCACCAGGAATAAGGATCTACCGTTGTCCCTTCGTTCCGTCGACATTCAGCTCCGGAGCGACACGAACGGGGACTTAGAATTTTTTCGCTCGGGCTCCGGAGCGACACGAACGGGGACTTAGAATTTTTTCGCTCGAACTCCGGAGCGACACGATCGCTCCGTTATTCTACGTTCTCTCGGTCCACGGGCATCAGAGAGCAAAACAGCCTAATAGTTTTAGAGTGCCTCAACGATCAGGAATAAGGATCTAACGTTCTCGTTTCGAACCGACGACTTTCGGTTCCGGAGCGACACGAACGCTCCATGATTCTCGATTATCTCGACACAGGTAAGAGACAGAGGACAACAAGTGTATGGTTTTAGAGAGCCACGAGCACAAGGAATAAGGATCTACCGTTGTCCCTTCGTTCCGTCGACATTCGGTTCCGGAGCGACACGAACGGTGACTTAGAATTTTTTCGCTCGAACTCCGGAGCGACACGATCGCTCCGTTATTCTACGTTCTCTCGGTCCACGGGCATCAGAGAGCAAAACAGCCTAATAGTTTTAGAGTGCCTCAACGATCAGGAATAAGGATCTAACGTTCTCGTTTCGAACCGACGACTTTCGGTTCCGGAGCGACACGACCGCTCCATGATTCTCTATTATCTCGACACAGGTAAGAGACAGAGGACAACAAGTGTATGGTTTTAGAGAGCCACGAGCACAAGGAATAAGGATCTACCGTTGTCCCTTCGTTCCGTCGACATTCGGTTCCGGAGCGACACGAACGGTGACTTAGAATTTTTTCGCTCGAACTCCGGAGCGACACGATCGCTCCGTTATTCTACGTTCTCTCGGTCCACGGGCATCAGAGAGCAAAACAGCCTAATAGTTTTAGAGTGCCTCAACGATCAGGAATAAGGATCTAACGTTCTCGTTTCGAACCGACGACTTTCGGTTCCGGAGCGACACGACCGCTCCATGATTCTCTATTATCTCGACACAGGTAAGAGACAGAGGACAACAAGTGTATGGATTTAGAGAGCCACGAGCACCAGGAATAAGGATCTACCGTTGTCCCTTCGTTCCGTCGACATTCGGCTCCGGAGCGACACGAACGGGGACTTAGAATTTTTTCGCTCGGGCTCCGGAGCGACACGAACGGGGACTTAGCATTTTTTCGCTCGAACTCCGGAGCGACACGATCGCTCCGTTATTCCACGTTCTCTCGGTCCACGGGCATCAGAGAGCAAAACAGCCTAACAGTTTTAGAGTGCCTCAACGATCAGGAATAAGGATCCAACGTTCTCGTTTCGAACCGACGACTTTCGGTTCCGGAGCGACACGAACGCTCCATGATTCTCGATTATCTCGACACAGGTAAGAGACAGAGGACAACAAGTGTATGGTTTTAGAGAGCCACGAGCACCAGGAATAAGGATCTACCGTTGTCCCTTCGTTCCGTCGACATTCGGTTCCGGAGCGACACGAACGGGGACTTAGAATTTTTTCGCTCGGGCTCCGGAGCCACACGATCGCTCCGTTATTCTACGTTCTCTCGGTCCACGGGCATCAGAGAGCAATACAGCCTAATAGTTTTAGAGGGCCTCAACGATCAGGAATAAGGATCTAACGTTCTCGTTTCGAACCGACGACTTTCGGTTCCGGAGCGACACGAACGCTCCATGATTCTCGATTATCTCGACACAGGTAAGAGACAGAGGACAACAAGTGTATGGTTTTAGAGAGCCACGAGCACCAGGAATAAGGATCTACCGTTGTCCCTTCGTTCCGTCGACATTCGGTTCCGGAGCGACACGAACGGGGACTTAGAATTTTTTCGCTCGGGCTCCGGAGCGACACGAACGGGGACTTAGAATTTTTTCGCTCGAACTCCGGAGCGACACGATCGCTCCGTTATTCTACGTTCTCTCGGTCCACGGGCATCAGAGAGCAAAACAGCCTAATAGTTTTAGAGTGCCTCAACGATCGGGTATAAGGATCTAACGTTCTCGTTTCGAACCGACGACTTTCGGTTCCGGATCGACACGACCGCTCCATGATTCTCTATTATCTCGACACAGGTAAGAGACAGAGGACAACAAGTGTATGGATTTAGAGAGCCACGAGCACCAGGAATAAGGATCTACCGTTGTCCCTTCGTTCCGTCGACATTCGGTTCCGGAGCGACACGAACGGGGACTTAGAATTTTTTCGCTCGAACTCCGGAGCGACACGATCGCTCCGTTATTCTACGTTCTCTCGGTCCACGGGCATCAGAGAGCAAAACAGCCTAATAGTTTTAGAGTGCCTCAACGATCAGGAATAAGGATCTAACGTTCTCGTTTCGAACCGACGACTTTCGGTTCCGGAGCGACACGAACGCTCCATGATTCTCGATTATCTCGACACAGGTAAGAGACAGAGGACAACAAGTGTATGGTTTTAGAGAGCCACGAGCACAAGGAATAAGGGTCTACCGTTGTCCCTTCGTTCCGTCGACATTCGGTTCCGGAGCGACACGAACGGTGACTTAGAATTTTTTCGCTCGAACTCCGGAGCGACACGATCGCTCCGTTATTCTACGTTCTCTCGGTCCACGGGCATCAGAGAGCAAAACAGCCTAATAGTTTTAGAGTGCCTCAACGATCAGGAATAAGGATCTAACGTTCTCGTTTCGAACCGACGACTTTCGGTTCCGGAGCGACACGAACGCTCCATGATTCACGATTATCTCGACACAGGTAAGAGACAGAGGACAACAAGTGTATGGATTTAGAGAGCCACGAGCAACAGGAATAAGGATCTACCGTTGTCCCTTCGTTCCGTCGACATTCGGTTCCGGAGCGACACGAACGGGGACTTAGAATTTTTTCGCTCGGGCTCCGGAGCGACACGAACGGGGACTTAGCATTTTTTCGCTCGAACTCCGGAGCGACACGATCGCTCCGTTATTCTACGTTCTCTCGGTCCACGGGCATCAGAGAGCAAAACAGCCTAATAGTTTTGGAGTGCCTCAACGATCAGGAATAAGGATCTAACGTTCTCGTTTCGAACCGACGACTTTCGGTTCCGGAGCGACAGGAACGCTCCATGATTCTCGATTATCTCGACACAGGTAAGAGACAGAGGACAACAAGTGTATGGTTTTAGAGAGCCACGAGCACCAGGAATAAGGATCTACCGTTGTCCCTTCGTTCCGTCGACATTCGGTTCCGGAGCGACACGAACGGGGACTTAGAATTTTTTCGATCGGGCTCCGGAGCGACACGATCGCTCCGTTATTCTACGTTCTCTCGGTCCACGGGCATCAGAGAGCTAAACAGCCTAATAGTTTTAGAGTGCCTCAACGATCAGGAATAAGGATCTAACGTTCTCGTTTCGAACCGACGACTTTCGGTTCCGCAGCGACACGAACGCTCCATGATTCTCGATTATCTCGACACAGGGTAAGAGACAGAGGACAACAAGTGTATGGTTTTAGAGAGCCACGAGCACCAGGAATAAGGATCTACCGTTGTCCCTTCGTTCCGTCGACATTCGGTTCCGGAGCGACACGAACGGGGACTTAGAATTTTTTCGCTCGGGCTCCGGAGCGACACGAACGGGGACTTAGAATTTTTTCGCTCGAACTCCGGAGCGACACGATCGCTCCGTTATTCTACGTTCTCTCGGTCCACGGGCATCAGAGAGCAAAACAGCCTAATAGTTTTAGAGTGCCTCAACGATCGGGTATAAGGATCTAACGTTCTCGTTTCGAACCGACGACTTTCGGTTCCGGATCGACACGACCGCTCCATGATTCTCTATTATCTCGACACAGGTAAGAGACAGAGGACAACAAGTGTATGGATTTAGAGAGCCACGAGCACCAGGAATAAGGATCTACCGTTGTCCCTTCGTTCCGTCGGCATTCGGTTCCGGAGCGACACGAACGGGGACTTAGAATTTTTTCGCTCGAACTCCGGAGCGACACGATCGCTCCGTTATTCTACGTTCTCTCGGTCCACGGGCATCAGAGAGCAAAACAGCCTAATAGTTTTAGAGTGCCTCAACGATCAGGAATAAGGATCTAACGTTCTCGTTTCGAACCGACGACTTTCGGTTCCGGAGCGACACGAACGCTCCATGATTCTCGATTATCTCGACACAGGTAAGAGACAGAGGACAACAAGTGTATGGTTTTAGAGAGCCACGAGCACAAGGAATAAGGGTCTACCGTTGTCCCTTCGTTCCGTCGACATTCGGTTCCGGAGCGACACGAACGGTGACTTAGAATTTTTTCGCTCGAACTCCGGAGCGACACGATCGCTCCGTTATTCTACGTTCTCTCGGTCCACGGGCATCAGAGAGCAAAACAGCCTAATAGTTTTAGAGTGCCCCAACGATCAGGAATAAGGATCTAACGTTCTCGTTTCGAACCGACGACTTTCGGTTCCGGAGCGACACGAACGCTCCATGATTCTCGATTATCTCGACACAGGTAAGAGACAGAGGACAACAAGTGTATGGATTTAGAGAGCCACGAGCACCAGGAATAAGGATCTACCGTTGTCCCTTCGTTCCGTCGACATTCGGTTCCGGAGCGACACGAACGGGGACTTAGAATTTTTTCGCTCGGGCTCCGGAGCGACACGAACGGGGACTTAGCATTTTTTCGCTCGAACTCCGGAGCGACACGATCGCTCCGTTATTCTACGTTCTCTCGGTCCACGGGCATCAGAGAGCAAAACAGCCTAATAGTTTTGGAGTGCCTCAACGATCAGGAATAAGGATCTAACGTTCTCGTTTCGAACCGACGACTTTCGGTTCCGGAGCGACACGAACGCTCCATGATTCTCGATTATCTCGACACAGGTAAGAGACAGAGGACAACAAGTGTATGGTTTTAGAGAGCCACGAGCACCAGGAATAAGGATCTACCGTTGTCCCTTCGTTCCGTCGACATTCGGTTCCGGAGCGACACGAACGGGGACTAAGCATTTTTTCGCTCGAACTCCGGAGCGACACTATCGCTCCGTTATTCCACGTTCTCTCGGTCCACGGGCATCAGAGAGCAAAACAGCCTAATAGTTTTAGAGTGCCTCAACGATCAGGAATAAGGATCCAACGTTCTCGTTTCGAACCGACGACTTTCGGTTCCGGAGCGACACGAACGCTCCATGATTCACGATTATCTCGACACAGGTAAGAGACAGAGGACAACAAGTGTATGGATTTAGAGAGCCACGAGCACCAGGAATAAGGATCTACCGTTGTCCCTTCGTTCCGTCGACATTCGGTTCCGGAGCGACACGAACGGGGAATAAGCATTTTTTCGCTCGAACTCCGGAGCGACACGATCGCTCCGTTATTCCACGTTCTCTCGGTCCACGGGCATCAGAGAGCAAAACAGCCTAATAGTTTTAGAGTGCCTCAACGATCAGGAATAAGGATCCAACGTTCTCGTTTCGAACCGACGACTTTCGGTTCCGGAGCGACACGAACGCTCCATGATTCTCGATTATCTCGACACAGGTAAGAGACAGAGGACAACAAGTGTATGGTTTTAGAGAGCCACGAGCACCAGGAATAAGGATCTACCGTTGTCCCTTCGTTCCGTCGACATTCGGTTCCGGAGCGACACGTACGGGGACTTAGAATTTTTTCGCTCGGGCTCCGGAGCGACACGATCGCTCCGTTATTCTACGTTCTCTCGGTCCACGGGCATCAGAGAGCAAAACAGCCTAATAGTTTTAGAGTGCCTCAACGATCAGGAATAAGGATCTAACGTTCTCGTTTCGAACCGACGACTTTCGGTTCCGGAGCGACACGAACGCTCCATGATTCTCTATTATCTCGACACAGGTAAGAGACAGAGGACAACAAGTGTATGGATTTAGAGAATCACGAGCACCAGGAATAAGGATCTACCGTTGTCCCTTCGTTCCGTCTACATTCGGTTCCGGAGCGACACGAACGGGGACTTAGAATTTTATCGCTCGAACTCCGGAGCGACACGATCGCTCCGTTATTCTACGTTCTCTCGGTCCACGGGCATCAGAGAGCAAAACAGCCTAATAGTTTTAGAGTGTCTCAACGATCAGGAATAAGGATCTAACGTTCTCGTTTCGAACCGACGACTTTCGGTTCCGGAGCGACACGAACGCTCCATGATTCTCGATTATCTCGACACAGGTAAGAGACAGAGGACAACAAGTGTATGGTTTTAGAGAGCCACGAGCACCAGGAATAAGGATCTACCGTTGTCCCTTCGTTCCGTCGACATTCGGTTCCGGAGCGACACGAACGGGGACTTAGAATTTTTTCTCTCGGGCTCCGGAGCGACACGAACGGAGACTTAGAATTTTTTCGCTCGAACTCCGGAGCGACACGATCGCTCCGTTATTCTACGTTCTCTCGGTCCACGGGCATCAGAGAGCAAAACAGCCTAATAGTTTTAGAGTGCCTCAACGATAAGGAATAAGGATCTAACGTTCTCGTTTTGAACCGACGACTTTCGGTTCCGGAGCGACACGAACGCTCCATGATTCTCGATTATCTCGACACAGGTAAGAGACAGAGGACAACAAGTGTATGGTTTTAGAGAGCCACGAGCACCAGGAATAAGGATCTACCTTTGTCCATTCGTTCCGTCGACATTCGGTTCCGGAGCGACACGAACGGGGACTAAGAATTTTTTCGCTCGAACTCCGGAGCGACACGATCGCTCCGTTATTCTACGTTCTCTCGGTCCACGGGCATCACAGAGCAAAACAGCCTAATAGTTTTAGAGTGCCTCTACGATCAGGAATAAGGATCTAACGTTCTCGTTTCGAACCGACGACTTTCGGTTCCGGAGCGACACGAACGCTCCATGATTCTCGATTATCTCGACACAGGTAAGAGACAGAGGACAACAAGTGTATGGTTTTAGAGAGCCACGAGCACCAGGAATAAGGATCTACCGTTGTCCCTTCGTTCCGTGGACATTCGGTTCCGGAGCGACACGAACGGGGACTTAGAATTTTTTCGCTCAGGCTCCGGAGCGACACGAACGGGGACTTAGAATTTTTTTGCTCGAACTCCGGAGCGACACGATCGCTCCGTTATTCTACTTTCTCTCGGTCCACGGGCATCAGAGAGCAAAACAGCCTAATAGTTTTAGAGTGCCTCAACGATCAGGAATATGGATCTGTCGTTCTCGTTTCGAACCGACGACTTTCGGTTCCGGAGCGACACGAACGCTCCATGATTCTCGATTATCTCGACACAGGTAAGAGACAGAGGAGAACAAGTGTATGGTTTTAGAGAGCCACGAGCACCAGGAATAAGGATCTACCGTTGTCATTTCGTTCCGTCGACATTCGGTTCCGGAGCGACACGAACAGGGACTTAGAATTTTTTCGCTCGGGCTCCGGAGCGACACGAACGGGGACTTAGAATTTTTTCGCTCGAACTCCGGAGCGACACGATCGCTCCGTTATTCTACGTTCTCTCGGTCCACGGGCATCAGAGAGCAAAACAGCCTAATAGTTGTAGAGTGCCTCAACGATCAGGAATAAGGATCTACCGTTGTCCCTTCGTTCCGTCGACATTCGGTTCCGGAGCGACACGAACGGGGACTTAGAATTTTTTCGCTCGAACTCCGGAGCGACACGATCGCTCCGTTATTCTACGTTCTCTCGGTCCACGGGCATCAGAGAGCAAAACAGCCTAATAGTTTTAGAGTGCCTCAACGATCAGGAATAAGGATCTAACGTTCTCGTTTCGAACCGACGACTTTCGGTTCCGGAGCGACACGAACGCTCCATGATTCTCGATTATCTCGACACAGGTAAGAGACAGAGGACAACAAGTGTATGGTTTTAGAGAGCCACGAGCAGAAGGAATAAGGATCTACCGTTGTCCCTTCGTTCCGTCGACATTCGGTTCCGGAGCGACACGAACGGTGACTTAGAATTTTTTCGCTCGAACTCCGGAGCGACACGATCGCTCCGTTATTCTACGTTCTCTCGGTCCACGGGCATCAGAGAGCTAAACAGCCTAATAGTTTTAGAGTGCCTCAACGATCAGGAATAAGGATCTAACGTTCTCGTTTCGAACCGACGACTTTCGGTTCCGGAGCGACACGAACGCTCCATGATTCTCGATTATCTCGACACAGGTAAGAGACAGAGGACAACAAGTGTATGGTTTTAGAGAGCCACGAGCACCAGGAATAAGGATCTACCGTTGTCCCTTCGTTCCGTCGACATTCGGTTCCGGAGCGACACGAACGGGGACTTAGAATTTTTTCGCTCGGGCTCCGGAGCCACACGATCGCTCCGTTATTCTACGTTCTCTCGGTCCACGGGCATCAGAGAGCAAAACAGCCTAATAGTTTTAGAGTGCCTCAACGATCAGGAATAAGGATCTAACGTTCTCGTTTCGAACCGACGACTTTAGGTTCCGGAGCGACACGAACGCTCCATGATTCACGATTATCTCGACACAGGTAAGAGACAGAGGACAACAAGTGTATGGATTTAGAGAGCCACGAGCACCAGGAATAAGGATCTACCGTTGTCCCTTCGTTCCGTCGACATTCGGTTCCGGAGCGACACGAACGGGGACTTAGAATTTTTTCGCTCGGGCTCCGGAGCGACACGAACGGGGACTTAGCATTTTTTCGCTCGAACTCCGGAGCGACACGATCGCTCCGTTATTCTACGTTCTCTCGGTCCACGGGCATCAGAGAGCAAAACAGCCTAATAGTTTTAGAGTGACTCAACGATCAGGAATAAGGATCTAACGTTCTCGTTTCGAACCGACGACTTTCGGTTCCGGAGCGACAGGAACGCTCCATGATTCTCGATTATCTCGACACAGGTAAGAGACAGAGGACAACAAGTGTATGGTTTTAGAGAGCCACGAGCACCAGGAATAAGGATCTACCGTTGTCCCTTCGTTCCGTCGACATTCGGTTCCGGAGCGACACGAACGGGGACTTAGAATTTTTTCGATCGGGCTCCGGAGCGACACGATCGCTCCGTTATTCTACGTTCTCTCGGTCCACGGGCATCAGAGAGCAAAACAGCCTAATAGTTTTAGAGTGCCTCAACGATCAGGAATAAGGATCTAACGTTCTCGTTTCGAACCGACGACTTTCGGTTCCGGGGCGACACGAACGCTCCATGATTCTCGATTATCTCGACACAGGTAAGAGACAGAGGACAACAAGTGTATGGTTTTAGAGAGCCACGAGCACCAGGAATAAGGATCTACCGTTGTCCCTTCGTTCCGTCGACTTTCGGTTCCGGAGCGACACGAACGGGGACTTAGAATTATTTCGTTCGAACTCCGGAGCGACACGATCGCTCCGTTATTCTACGTTCTCTCGGTCCACGGGCATCAGAGAGCAAAACAGCCTAATAGTTGTAGAGTGCCTCAACGATCAGGAATAAGGATCTAACGTTCTCGTTTCGAACCGACGACTTTCGGTTCCGGAGCGACACGGACGCTCCATGATTCTCGATTATCTCGACACAGGTAAGAGACAGAGGACAACAAGTGTATGGTTTTAGAGAGCCACGAGCAACAGGAATAAGGATCTACCGTTGTCCCTTCGTTCCGTCGACATTCGGTTCCGGAGCGACACGAACGGGGACTTAGAATTTTTTCGCTCGGGCCCCGGAGCGACACGAACGGGGACTTAGAATTTTTTCGCGTCGAACTCCGGAGCGACACGATCGCTCCGTTATTCTACGTTCTCTCGGTCCACGGGCATCAGAGAGCAAAACAGCCTAATAGTTTTAGAGTGCCTCAACGATCAGGAATATGGATCTGTCGTTCTCGTTTCGAACCGACGACTTTCGGTTCCGGAGCGACACGAACGCTCCATGATTCTCGATTATCTCGACACAGGTAAGAGACAGAGGAGAACAAGTGTATGGTTTTAGAGAGCCACGAGCACCAGGAATAAGGATCTACCGTTGTCATTTCGTTCCGTCGACATTCGGTTCCGGAGCGACACGAACAGGGACTTAGAATTTTTTCGCTCGGGCTCCGGAGCGACACGAACGGGGACTTAGAATTTTTTCGCTCGAACTCCGGAGCGACACGATCGCTCCGTTATTCTACGTTCTCTCGGTCCACGGGCATCAGAGAGCAAAACAGCCTAATAGTTGTAGAGTGCCTCAACGATCAGGAATAAGGATCTACCGTTGTCCCTTCGTTCCGTCGACATTCGGATCCGGAGCGACACGAACGGGGACTTAGAATTTTTTCGCTCGAACTCCGGAGCGACACGATCGCTCCGTTATTCTACGTTCTCTCGGTCCACGGGCATCAGAGAGCAAAACAGCCTAATAGTTTTAGAGTGCCTCAACGATCAGGAATAAGGATCTAACGTTCTCGTTTCGAACCGACGACTTTCGGTTCCGGAGCGACACGAATGCTCCATGATTCTCGATTATCTCGACACAGGTAAGAGACAGAGGACAACAAGTGTATGGTTTTAGAGAGCCACGAGCAGAAGGAATAAGGATCTACCGTTGTCCCTTCGTTCCGTCGACATTCGGTTCCGGAGCGACACGAACGGTGACTTAGAATTTTTTCGCTCGAACTCCGGAGCGACACGATCGCTCCGTTATTCTACGTTCTCTCGGTCCACGGGCATCAGAGAGCTAAACAGCCTAATAGTTTTAGAGTGCCTCAACGATCAGGAATAAGGATCTAACGTTCTCGTTTCGAACCGACGACTTTCGGTTCCGGAGCGACACGAACGCTCCATGATTCTCGATTATCTCGACACAGGTAAGAGACAGAGGACAACAAGTGTATGGTTTTAGAGAGCCACGAGCACCAGGAATAAGGATCTACCGTTGTCCCTTCGTTCCGTCGACATTCGGTTCCGGAGCGACACGAACGGGGACTTAGAATTTTTTCGCTCGGGCTCCGGAGCCACACGATCGCTCCGTTATTCTACGTTCTCTCGGTCCACGGGCATCAGAGAGCAAAACAGCCTAATAGTTTTAGAGTGCCTCAACGATCAGGAATAAGGATCTAACGTTCTCGTTTCGAACCGACGACTTTCGGTTCCGGAGCGACAGGAACGCTCCATGATTCTCGATTATCTCGACACAGGTAAGAAACAGAGGACAACAAGTGTATGGTTTTAGAGAGCCACGAGCACCAGGAATAAGGATCTACCGTTGTCCCTCCGTTCCGTCGACATTCGGTTCCGGAGCGACACGAACGGGGACTTAGAATTTTTTCGCTCGGGCTCCGGAGCGAAACGAACGGGGACTTAGAATTTTTTCGCTCGAACTCCGGAGCCACACGATCGCTCCGTTATTCTACGTTCTCTCGGTCCGCGGGCAACAGAGAGCAAAACAGCCTAATAGTTTCAGAGTGCCTCAACGATCAGGAATAAGGATCTAACGTTCTCGTTTCGATCCGACGACTTTCGGTTCCGGAGCGACACGAACGCTCCATGATTCTCGATTATCTCGACACAGGTAAGAGACAGAGGACAACAAGTGTATGGTTTTAGAGAGCCACGAGCACCAGGAATAAGGATCTACCGTTGTCCCTTCGTTCCGTCGACTTTCGGTTCCGGAGCGACACGAACGGGGACTTAGAATTATTTCGTTCGAACTCCGGAGCGACACGATCGCTCCGTTATTCTACGTTCTCTCGGTCCACGGGCATCAGAGAGCAAAACAGCCTAATAGTTTTAGAGTGCCTCAACGATCAGGAATATGGATCTGTCGTTCTCGTTTCGAACCGACGACTTTCGGTTCCGGAGCGACACGAACGCTCCATGATTCTCGATTATCTCGACACAGGTAAGAGACAGAGGAGAACAAGTGTATGGTTTTAGAGAGCCACGAGCACCAGGAATAAGTATCTACCGTTGTCATTTCGTTCCGTCGACATTCGGTTCCGGAGCGACACGAACAGGGACTTAGAATTTTTTCGCTCGGGCTCCGGAGCGACACGATCGCTCCGTTATTCTACGTTCTCTCGGTCCACGGGCATCAGAGAGCAAAACAGCCTAATAGTTGTAGAGTGCCTGAACGATCAGGAATAAGGATCTAACGTTCTCGTTTCGAACCGACGACTTTCGGTTCCGGAGCGACACGAACGCTCCATGATTCTCGATTATCTCGACACAGGTAAGAGACAGAGGACAACAAGTGTATGGTTTTAGAGAGCCACGAGCACCAGGAATAAGGTTCTACCGTTGTCCCTTCGTTCCGTCGACATTCGGTTCCGCAGCGACACGAACGGGGACTTAGAATTATTTCGCTCGACCTCCGGAGCGACACGATCGCTCCGTTATTCTACGTTCTCTCGGTCCACGGGCATCAGAGAGCAAAACAGCCTAATAGTTTTAGAGTGCCTCAACGATCAGGAATAAGGATCTAACGTTCTCGTTTCGAACCGACGACTTTCGGTTCCGGAGCGACACGAACGCTCCATGATTCACGATTATCTCGACACAGGTAAGAGACAGAGGACAACAAGTGTATGGTTTTAGAGTGCCACGAGCACCAGGAATAAGGATCTACCGTTGTCCCTTCGTTCCGTCGACATTCGGTTCCGGAGCGACACGAACGGGGACTTAGAATTTTTTCGCGCGGGCTCCGGAGCGACACGAACGGGGACTTAGCATTTTTTCGCTCGAACTCCGGAGCGACACGATCGCTCCGTTATTCTACGTTCTCTCGGTCCACGGGCATCAGAGAGCAAAACAGCCTAATAGTTTTAGAGTGCCTCAACGATCAGGAATAAGGATCTAACGTTCTCGTTTCGAACCGACGACTTTCGGTTCCGGAGCGACAGGAACGCTCCATGATTCTCGATTATCTCGACACAGGTAAGAGACAGAGGACAACAAGTGTATGGTTTTAGAGAGCCACGAGCACCAGGAATAAGGATCTACCGTTGTCCCTTCGTTCCGTCGACATTCGGTTCCGGAGCGACACGAACGGGGACTTAGAATTTTTTCGCTCGGGCTCCGGAGCGACACGATCGCTCCGTTATTCTACGTTCTCTCGGTCCACGGGCATCAGAGAGCTAAACAGCCTAATAGTTTTAGAGTGCCTCAACGATCAGGAATAAGGATCTAACGTTCTCGTTTCGAACCGACGACTTTCGGTTCCGGAGCGACACGAACGCTCCATGATTCTCGATTATCTCGACACAGGTAAGAGACAGAGGACAACAAGTGTATGGTTTTAGAGAGCCACGAGCACCAGGAATAAGGATCTAACGTTGTCCCTTCGTTCCGTCGACATTCGGTTCCGGAGCGACACGAACGGGGACTTAGAATTTTTTCGCTCGGGCTCCGGAGCGACACGATCGCTCCGTTATTCTACGTTCTCTCGGTCCACGGGCATCAGAGAGCAAAACAGCCTAATAGTTTTAGAGTGCCTCAACGATCAGGAATAAGGATCTAACGTTCTCGTTTCGAACCGACGACTTTCGGTTCCGGAGCGACACGAACGCTCCATGATTCTCTATTATCTCGACACAGGTAAGAGACAGAGGACAACAAGTGTATGGATTTAGAGAGCCACGAACACCAGGAATAAGGATCTACCGTTGTCCCTTCGTTCCGTCGACATTCGGTTCCGGAGCGACACGAACGGGGACTTAGAATTATTTCGCTCGACCTCCGGAGCGACACGATCGCTCCGTTATTCTACGTTCTCTCGGTCCACGGGCATCAGAGAGCAAAACAGCCTAATAGTTTTAGAGTGCCTCAACGATCAGGAATAAGGATCTAACGTTCTCGTTTCGAACCGACGACTTTCGGTTCCGGAGCGACACGAACGCTCCATGATTCTCTATTATCTCGACACAGGTAAGAGACAGAGGACAACAAGTGTATGGTTTTAGAGAGCCACGAGCACCAGGAATAAGGATCTAACGTTGTCCCTTCGTTCCGTCGACATTCGGTTCCGGAGCGACACGAACGGGGACTTAGCATTTTTTCGCTCGAACTCCGGAGCGACACGATCGCTCCGTTATTCTACGTTCTCTCGGTCCACGGGCATCAGAGAGCAAAACAGCCTAATAGTTTTAGAGTGCCTCAACGATCAGGAATAAGGATCTAACGTTCTCGTTTCGAACCGACGACTTTCGGTTCCGGAGCGACAGGAACGCTCCATGATTCTCGATTATCTCGACACAGGTAAGAGACAGAGGACAACAAGTGTATGGTTTTAGAGAGCCACGAGCAACAGGAATAAGGATCTACCGTTGTCCCTTCGTTCCGTCGACATTCGGTTCCGGAGCGACACGAACGGGGACTTAGAATTTTTTCGATCGGGCTCCGGAGCGACACGAACGGGGACTTAGAATTTTTTCGCTCGAACTCCGGAGCGACACGATCGCTCCGTTATTCTACGTTCTCTCGGTCCACGGGCATCAGAGAGCAAAACAGCCTAATAGTTTTAGAGTGCCTCAACGATCAGGAATAAGGATCTAACGTTCTCGTTTCGAACCGACGACTTTCGGTTCCGGAGCGACACGAACGCTCCATGATTCTCTATTATCTCGACACAGGTAAGAGACAGAGGACAACAAGTGTATGGATTTAGAGAGCCACGAACACCAGGAATAAGGATCTACCGTTGTCCCTTCGTTCCGTCGACATTCGGTTCCGGAGCGACACGAACGGGGACTTAGAATTATTTCGCTCGACCTACGGAGCGACACGATCGCTCCGTTATTCTACGTTCTCTCGGTCCACGGGCATCAGAGAGCAAAACAGCCTAATAGTTTCAGAGTGCCTCAACGATCAGGAATAAGGATCTAACGTTCTCGTTTCGATCCGACGACTTTCGGTTCCGGAGCGACACGAACGCTCCATGATTCTCGATTATCTCGACACAGGTAAGAGACAGAGGACAACAAGTGTATGGTTTTAGAGAGCCACGAGCACCAGGAATAAGGATCTACCGTTGTCCCTTCGTTCCGTCGACATTCGGTTCCGGAGCGACACGAACGGGGACTTAGAATTATTTCGCTCGACCTCCGGAGCGACACGATCGCTCCGTTATTCTACGTTCTCTCGGTCCACGGGCATCAGAGAGCAAAACAGCCTAATAGTTTTAGAGTGCCTCAACGATCAGGAATAAGGATCTAACGTTCTCGTTTCGAACCGACGACTTTCGGTTCCGGAGCGACACGAACGCTCCATGATTCACGATTATCTCGACACAGGTAAGAGACAGAGGACAACAAGTGTATGGTTTTAGAGTGCCACGAGCACCAGGAATAAGGATCTACCGTTGTCCCTTCGTTCCGTCGACATTCGGTTCCGGAGCGACACGAACGGGGACTTAGAATTTTTTCGCGCGGGCTCCGGAGCGACACGAACGGGGACTTAGCATTTTTTCGCTCGAACTCCGGAGCGACACGATCGCTCCGTTATTCTACGTTCTCTCGGTCCACGGGCATCAGAGAGCAAAACAGCCTAATAGTTTTAGAGTGCCTCAACGATCAGGAATAAGGATCTAACGTTCTCGTTTCGAACCGACGACTTTCGGTTCCGGAGCGACAGGAACGCTCCATGATTCTCGATTATCTCGACACAGGTAAGAGACAGAGGACAACAAGTGTATGGTTTTAGAGAGCCACGAGCACCAGGAATAAGGATCTACCGTTGTCCCTTCGTTCCGTCGACATTCGGTTCCGGAGCGACACGAACGGGGACTTAGAATTTTTTCGCTCGGGCTCCGGAGCGACACGATCGCTCCGTTATTCTACGTTCTCTCGGTCCACGGGCATCAGAGAGCTAAACAGCCTAATAGTTTTAGAGTGCCTCAACGATCAGGAATAAGGATCTAACGTTCTCGTTTCGAACCGACGACTTTCGGTTCCGGAGCGACACGAACGCTCCATGATTCTCGATTATCTCGACACAGGTAAGAGACAGAGGACAACAAGTGTATGGTTTTAGAGAGCCACGAGCACCAGGAATAAGGATCTAACGTTGTCCCTTCGTTCCGTCGACATTCGGTTCCGGAGCGACACGAACGGGGACTTAGAATTTTTTCGCTCGGGCTCCGGAGCGACACGATCGCTCCGTTATTCTACGTTCTCTCGGTCCACGGGCATCAGAGAGCAAAACAGCCTAATAGTTTTAGAGTGCCTCAACGATCAGGAATAAGGATCTAACGTTCTCGTTTCGAACCGACGACTTTCGGTTCCGGAGCGACACGAACGCTCCATGATTCTCTATTATCTCGACACAGGTAAGAGACAGAGGACAACAAGTGTATGGATTTAGAGAGCCACGAACACCAGGAATAAGGATCTACCGTTGTCCCTTCGTTCCGTCGACATTCGGTTCCGGAGCGACACGAACGGGGACTTAGAATTATTTCGCTCGACCTCCGGAGCGACACGATCGCTCCGTTATTCTACGTTCTCTCGGTCCACGGGCATCAGAGAGCAAAACAGCCTAATAGTTTTAGAGTGCCTCAACGATCAGGAATAAGGATCTAACGTTCTCGTTTCGATCCGACGACTTTCGGTTCCGGAGCGACACGAACGCTCCATGATTCTCGATTATCTCGACACAGGTAAGAGACAGAGGACAACAAGTGTATGGTTTTATAGAGCCACGAGCACCAGGAATAAGGATCTACCGTTGTCCCTTCGTTCCGTCGACATTCGGTTCCGGAGCGACACGAACGGGGACTTAGAATTATTTCGCTCGCCCTCCGGAGCGACACGATCGCTCCGTTATTCTACGTTCTCTCGGTCCACGGGCATCAGAGAGCAAAACAGCCTAATAGTTTTAGAGTGCCTCAACGATCAGGAATAAGGATCTAACGTTCTCGTTTCGAACCGACGACTTTCGGTTCCGGAGCGACACGAACGCTCCATGATTCTCTATTATCTCGACACAGGTAAGAGACAGAGGACAACAAGTGTATGGTTTTAGAGAGCCACGAGCACCAGGAATAAGGATCTACCGTTGTCCCTTCGTTCCGTCGACATTCGGTTCCGGAGCGACACGAACGGGGACTTAGAATTTTTTCGCTCGAACTCCGGAGCGACACGATCGCTCCGTTATTCTACGTTCTCTCGGTCCGCGGGCAACAGAGAGCAAAACAGCCTAATAGTTTCAGAGTGTCTCAACGATCAGGAATAAGGATCTAACGTTCTCGTTTCGATCCGACGACTTTCGGTTCCGGAGCGACACGAACGCTCCATGATTCTCGATTATCTCGACACAGGTAAGAGACAGAGGACAACAAGTGTATGGTTTTAGAGAGCCACGAGCACCAGGAATAAGGATCTACCGTTGTCCCTTCGTTCCGTCGACATTCGGTTCCGGAGCGACACGAACGGGGACTTAGAATTATTTCGCTCGACCTCCGGAGCGACACGATCGCTCCGTTATTCTACGTTCTCTCGGTCCACGGGCATCAGAGAGCAAAACAGCCTAATAGTTTCAGAGTGCCTCAACGATCAGGAATAAGGATCTAACGTTCTCGTTTCGATCCGACGACTTTCGGTTCCGGAGCGACACGAACGCTGCATGATTCTCGATTATCTCGACACAGGTAAGAGACAGAGGACAACAAGTGTATGGTTTTAGAGAGCCACGAGCACCAGGAATAAGGATCTACCGTTGTCCCTTCGTTCCGTCGACATTCGGTTCCGGAGCGACACGAACGGGGACTTAGAATTATTTCGCTCGACCTCCGGAGCGACACGATCGCTCCGTTATTCTACGTTCTCTCGGTCCACGGGCATCAGAGAGCAAAACAGCCTAACAGTTTTAGAGTGCCTCAACGATCAGGAATAAGGATCTAACGTTCTCGTTTCGAACCGACGACTTTCGGTTCCGGAGCGACACGAACGCTCCATGATTCTCGATTATCTCGACACAGGTAAGAGACAGAGGACAACAAGTGTATGGTTTTAGAGAGCCACGAGCACCAGGAATAAGGATCTACCGTTGTCCCTTCGTTCCGTCGACATTCGGTTCCGGAGCGACACGAACGGGGACTTAGAATTATTTCGCTCGACCTCCGGAGCGACACGATCGCTCCGTTATTCTACGTTCTCTCGGTCCACGGGCATCAGAGAGCAAAACAGCCTAATAGTTTTAGAGTGCCTCAACGATCAGGAATAAGGATCTAACGTTCTCGTTTCGAACCGACGACTTTCGGTTCCGGAGCGACACGAACGCTCCATGATTCACGATTATCTCGACACAGGTAAGAGACAGAGGACAACAAGTGTATGGTTTTAGAGTGCCACGAGCACCAGGAATAAGGATCTACCGTTGTCCCTTCGTTCCGTCGACATTCGGTTCCGGAGCGACACGAACGGGGACTTAGAATTTTTTCGCGCGGGCTCCGGAGCGACACGAACGTGGACTTAGCATTTTTTCGCTCGAACTCCGGAGCGACACGATCGCTCCGTTATTCTACGTTCTCTCGGTCCACGGGCATCAGAGAGCAAAACAGCCTAATAGTTTTAGAGTGCCTCAACGATCAGGAATAAGGATCTAACGTTCTCGTTTCGAACCGACGACTTTCGGTTCCGGAGCGACAGGAACGCTCCATGATTCTCGATTATCTCGACGCAGGTAAGAGACAGAGGACAACAAGTGTATGGTTTTAGAGAGCCACGAGCACCAGGAATAAGGATCTACCGTTGTCCCTTCGTTCCGTCGACATTCGGTTCCGGAGCGACACGAACGGGGACTTAGAATTTTTTCGCTCGGGCTCCGGAGCGACACGATCGCACCGTTATTCTACGTTCTCTCGGTCCACGGGCATCAGAGAGCTAAACAGCCTAATAGTTTTAGAGTGCCTCAACGATCAGGAATAAGGATCTAACGTTCTCGTTTCGAACCGACGACTTTCGGTTTCGGAGCGACACGAACGCTCCATGATTCTCGATTATCTCGACACAGGTAAGAGACAGAGGACAACAAGTGTATGGTTTTAGAGAGCCACGAGCACCAGGAATAAGGATCTAACGTTGTCCCTTCGTTCCGTCGACATTCGGTTCCGGAGCGACACGAACGGGGACTTAGAATTTTTTCGCTCGGGCTCCGGAGCGACACGAACGGGGACTTAGCATTTTTCGCTCGAACTCCGGAGCGACACGATCGCTCCGTTATTCTACGTTCTCTCGGTCCACGGGCATCAGAGAGCAAAACAGCCTAATAGTTTTAGAGTGCCTCAACGATCAGGAATAAGGATCTAACGTTCTCGTTTCGAACCGACGACTTTCGGTTCCGGAGCGACACGAACGCTCCATGATTCTCTATTATCTCGACACAGGTAAGAGACAGAGGACAACAAGTGTATGGTTTTAGAGAGCCACGAGCACCAGGAATAAGGATCTACCGTTGTCCCTTCGTTCCGTCGACATTCGGTTCCGGAGCGACACGAACGGGGACTTAGAATTTTTTCGCTCGGGCTCCGGAGCGACACGATCGCACCGTTATTCTACGTTCTCTCGGTCCACGGGCATCAGAGAGCTAAACAGCCTAATAGTTTTAGAGTGCCTCAACGATCAGGAATAAGGATCTAACGTTCTCGTTTCGAACCGACGACTTTCGGTTTCGGAGCGACACGAACGCTCCATGATTCTCGATTATCTCGACACAGGTAAGAGACAGAGGACAACAAGTGTATGGTTTTAGAGAGCCACGAGCACCAGGAATAAGGATCTAACGTTGTCCCTTCGTTCCGTCGACATTCGGTTCCGGAGCGACACGAACGGGGACTTAGAATTTTTTCGCTCGGGCTCCGGAGCGACACGAACGGGGACTTAGAATTTTTTCGCTCGAACTCCGGAGCGACACGATCGCTCCGTTATTCTACGTTCTCTCGGTCCGCGGGCAACAGAGAGCAAAACAGCCTAATAGTTTCAGAGTGTCTCAACGATCAGGAATAAGGATCTAACGTTCTCGTTTCGATCCGACGACTTTCGGTTCCGGAGCGACACGAACGCTCCATGATTCTCGATTATCTCGACACAGGTAAGAGACAGAGGACAACAAGTGTATGGTTTTAGAGAGCCACGAGCACCAGGAATAAGGATCTACCGTTGTCCCTTCGTTCCGTCGACATTCGGTTCCGGAGCGACACGAACGGGGACTTAGAATTATTTCGCTCGACCTCCGGAGCGACACGATCGCTCCGTTATTCTACGTTCTCTCGGTCCACGGGCATCAGAGAGCAAAACAGCCTAATAGTTTCAGAGTGCCTCAACGATCAGGAATAAGGATCTAACGTTCTCGTTTCGATCCGACGACTTTCGGTTCCGGAGCGACACGAACGCTGCATGATTCTCGATTATCTCGACACAGGTAAGAGACAGAGGACAACAAGTGTATGGTTTTAGAGAGCCACGAGCACCAGGAATAAGGATCTACCGTTGTCCCTTCGTTCCGTCGACATTCGGTTCCGGAGCGACACGAACGGGGACTTAGAATTATTTCGCTCGACCTCCGGAGCGACACGATCGCTCCGTTATTCTACGTTCTCTCGGTCCACGGGCATCAGAGAGCAAAACAGCCTAACAGTTTTAGAGTGCCTCAACGATCAGGAATAAGGATCTAACGTTCTCGTTTCGAACCGACGACTTTCGGTTCCGGAGCGACACGAACGCTCCATGATTCTCGATTATCTCGACACAGGTAAGAGACAGAGGACAACAAGTGTATGGTTTTAGAGAGCCACGAGCACCAGGAATAAGGATCTACCGTTGTCCCTTCGTTCCGTCGACATTCGGTTCCGGAGCGACACGAACGGGGACTTAGAATTATTTCGCTCGACCTCCGGAGCGACACGATCGCTCCGTTATTCTACGTTCTCTCGGTCCACGGGCATCAGAGAGCAAAACAGCCTAATAGTTTTAGAGTGCCTCAACGATCAGGAATAAGGATCTAACGTTCTCGTTTCGAACCGACGACTTTCGGTTCCGGAGCGACACGAACGCTCCATGATTCACGATTATCTCGACACAGGTAAGAGACAGAGGACAACAAGTGTATGGTTTTAGAGTGCCACGAGCACCAGGAATAAGGATCTACCGTTGTCCCTTCGTTCCGTCGACATTCGGTTCCGGAGCGACACGAACGGGGACTTAGAATTTTTTCGCGCGGGCTCCGGAGCGACACGAACGGGGACTTAGCATTTTTTCGCTCGAACTCCGGAGCGACACGATCGCTCCGTTATTCTACGTTCTCTCGGTCCACGGGCATCAGAGAGCAAAACAGCCTAATAGTTTTAGAGTGCCTCAACGATCAGGAATAAGGATCTAACGTTCTCGTTTCGAACCGACGACTTTCGGTTCCGGAGCGACAGGAACGCTCCATGATTCTCGATTATCTCGACACAGGTAAGAGACAGAGGACAACAAGTGTATGGTTTTAGAGAGCCACGAGCACCAGGAATAAGGATCTACCGTTGTCCCTTCGTTCCGTCGACATTCGGTTCCGGAGCTACACGAACGGGGACTTAGAATTTTTTCGCTCGGGCTCCGGAGCGACACGATCGCACCGTTATTCTACGTTCTCTCGGTCCACGGGCATCAGAGAGCTAAACAGCCTAATAGTTTTAGAGTGCCTCAACGATCAGGAATAAGGATCTAACGTTCTCGTTTCGAACCGACGACTTTCGGTTTCGGAGCGACACGAACGCTCCATGATTCTCGATTATCTCGACACAGGTAAGAGACAGAGGACAACAAGTGTATGGTTTTAGAGAGCCACGAGCACCAGGAATAAGGATCTAACGTTGTCCCTTCGTTCCGTCGACATTCGGTTCCGGAGCGACACGAACGGGGACTTAGAATTTTTTCGCTCGGGCTCCGGAGCGACACGAACGGGGACTTAGCATTTTTCGCTCGAACTCCGGAGCGACACGATCGCTCCGTTATTCTACGTTCTCTCGGTCCACGGGCATCAGAGAGCAAAACAGCCTAATAGTTTTAGAGTGCCTCAACGATCAGGAATAAGGATCTAACGTTCTCGTTTCGAACCGACGACTTTCGGTTCCGGAGCGACACGAACGCTCCATGATTCTCTATTATCTCGACACAGGTAAGAGACAGAGGACAACAAGTGTATGGTTTTAGAGAGCCACGAGCACCAGGAATAAGGATCTACCGTTGTCCCTTCGTTCCGTCGACATTCGGTTCCGGAGCGACACGAACGGGGACTTAGAATTTTTTCGCTCGGGCTCCGGAGCGACACGATCGCACCGTTATTCTACGTTCTCTCGGTCCACGGGCATCAGAGAGCTAAACAGCCTAATAGTTTTAGAGTGCCTCAACGATCAGGAATAAGGATCTAACGTTCTCGTTTCGAACCGACGACTTTCGGTTTCGGAGCGACACGAACGCTCCATGATTCTCGATTATCTCGACACAGGTAAGAGACAGAGGACAACAAGTGTATGGTTTTAGAGAGCCACGAGCACCAGGAATAAGGATCTAACGTTGTCCCTTCGTTCCGTCGACATTCGGTTCCGGAGCGACACGAACGGGGACTTAGAATTTTTTCGCTCGGGCTCCGGAGCGACACGAACGGGGACTTAGCATTTTTCGCTCGAACTCCGGAGCGACACGATCGCTCCGTTATTCTACGTTCTCTCGGTCCACGGGCATCAGAGAGCAAAACAGCCTAATAGTTTTAGAGTGCCTCAACGATCAGGAATAAGGATCTAACGTTCTCGTTTCGAACCGACGACTTTCGGTTCCGGAGCGACACGAACGCTCCATGATTCTCTATTATCTCGACACAGGTAAGAGACAGAGGACAACAAGTGTATGGTTTTAGAGAGCCACGAGCACCAGGAATAAGGATCTACCGTTGTCCCTTCGTTCCGTCGACATTCGGTTCCGGAGCGACACGAACGGGGACTTAGAATTTTTTCGCTCGGGCTCCGGAGCGACACGATCGCACCGTTATTCTACGTTCTCTCGGTCCACGGGCATCAGAGAGCTAAACAGCCTAATAGTTTTAGAGTGCCTCAACGATCAGGAATAAGGATCTAACGTTCTCGTTTCGAACCGACGACTTTCGGTTTCGGAGCGACACGAACGCTCCATGATTCTCGATTATCTCGACACAGGTAAGAGACAGAGGACAACAAGTGTATGGTTTTAGAGAGCCACGAGCACCAGGAATAAGGATCTAACGTTGTCCCTTCGTTCCGTCGACATTCGGTTCCGGAGCGACACGAACGGGGACTTAGAATTTTTTCGCTCGGGCTCCGGAGCGACACGAACGGGGACTTAGCATTTTTCGCTCGAACTCCGGAGCGACACGATCGCTCCGTTATTCTACGTTCTCTCGGTCCACGGGCATCAGAGAGCAAAACAGCCTAATAGTTTTAGAGTGCCTCAACGATCAGGAATAAGGATCTAACGTTCTCGTTTCGAACCGACGACTTTCGGTTCCGGAGCGACACGAACGCTCCATGATTCTCTATTATCTCGACACAGGTAAGAGACAGAGGACAACAAGTGTATGGATTTAGAGAGCCACGAACACCAGGAATAAGGATCTACCGTTGTCCCTTCGTTCCGTCGACATTCGGTTCCGGAGCGACACGAACGGGGACTTAGAATTTTTTCGCTCGGGCTCCGGAGCGACACGATCGCACCGTTATTCTACGTTCTCTCGGTCCACGGGCATCAGAGAGCTAAACAGCCTAATAGTTTTAGAGTGCCTCAACGATCAGGAATAAGGATCTAACGTTCTCGTTTCGAACCGACGACTTTCGGTTTCGGAGCGACACGAACGCTCCATGATTCTCGATTATCTCGACACAGGTAAGAGACAGAGGACAACAAGTGTATGGTTTTAGAGAGCCACGAGCACCAGGAATAAGGATCTAACGTTGTCCCTTCGTTCCGTCGACATTCGGTTCCGGAGCGACACGAACGGGGACTTAGAATTTTTGCGCTCGGGCTCCGGAGCGACACGAACGGGGACTTAGCATTTTTCGCTCGAACTCCGGAGCGACACGATCGCTCCGTTATTCTACGTTCTCTCGGTCCACGGGCATCAGAGAGCAAAACAGCCTAATAGTTTTAGAGTGCCTCAACGATCAGGAATAAGGATCTAACGTTCTCGTTTCGAACCGACGACTTTCGGTTCCGGAGCGACACGAACGCTCCATGATTCTCTATTATCTCGACACAGGTAAGAGACAGAGGACAACAAGTGTATGGATTTAGAGAGCCACGAACACCAGGAATAAGGATCTACCGTTGTCCCTTCGTTCCGTCGACATTCGGTTCCGGAGCGACACGAACGGGGACTTAGAATTATTTCGCACGACCTCCGGAGCGACACGATCGCTCCGTTATTCTACGTTCTCTCGGTCCACGGGCATCAGAGAGCAAAACAGCCTAATAGTTTTAGAGTGCCTCAACGATCAGGAATAAGGATCTAACGTTCTCGTTTCGAACCGACGACTTTCGGTTCCGGAGCGACACGAACGCTCCATGATTCTCTATTATCTCGACACAGGTAAGAGACAGAGGACAACAAGTGTATGGTTTTAGAGAGCCACGAGCACCAGGAATAAGGATCTAACGTTGTCCCTTCGTTCCGTCGACATTCGGTTCCGGAGCGACACGAACGGGGACTTAGAATTTTTTCGCTCGGGCTCCGGAGCGACACGAACGGGGACTTAGCATTTTTCGCTCGAACTCCGGAGCGACACGATCGCTCCGTTATTCTACGTTCTCTCGGTCCACGGGCATCAGAGAGCAAAACAGCCTAATAGTTTTAGAGTGCCTCAACGATCAGGAATAAGGATCTAACGTTCTCGTTTCGAACCGACGACTTTCGGTTTCGGAGCGACACGAACGCTCCATGATTCTCGATTATCTCGACACAGGTAAGAGACAGAGGACAACAAGTGTATGGTTTTAGAGAGCCACGAGCACCAGGAATAAGGATCTAACGTTGCCCCTTCGTTCCGTCGACATTCGGTTCCGGAGCGACACGAACGGGGACTTAGAATTTTTTCGCTCGGGCTCCGGAGCGACACGAACGGGGACTTAGCATTTTTCGCTCGAACTCCGGAGCGACACGATCGCTCCGTTATTCTACGTTCTCTCGGTCCACGGGCATCAGAGAGCAAAACAGCCTAATAGTTTTAGAGTGCCTCAACGATCAGGAATAAGGATCTAACGTTCTCGTTTCGAACCGACGACTTTCGGTTCCGGAGCGACACGAACGCTCCATGATTCTCTATTATCTCGACACAGGTAGGAGACAGAGGACAACAAGTGTATGGATTTAGAGAGCCACGAACACCAGGAATAAGGATCTACCGTTGTCCCTTCGTTCCGTCGACATTCGGTTCCGGAACGACACGAACGGGGACTTAGAATTATTTCGCTCGACCTCCGGAGCGACACGATCGCTCCGTTATTCTACGTTCTCTCGGTCCACGGGCATCAGAGAGCAAAACAGCCTAATAGTTTTAGAGTGCCTCAACGATCAGGAATAAGGATCTAACGTTCTCGTTTCGAACCGACGACTTTCGGTTCCGGAGCGACACGAACGCTCCATGATTCTCTATTATCTCGACACAGGTAAGAGACAGAGGACAACAAGTGTATGGATTTAGAGAGCCACGAACACCAGGAATAAGGATCTACCGTTGTCCCTACGTTCCGTCGACATTCGGTTCCGGGGCGACACGAACGGGGACTTAGAATTTTTTCGCTCGGGCTCCGGAGCGACACGAACGGGGACTTAGAATTTTTTCGCTCGAACTCCGGAGCGACACGATCGCTCCGTTATTCTACGTTCTCTCGGTCCACGGGCATCAGAGAGCAAAACAGCCTAATAGTTTTAGAGTGCCTCAACGATCAGGAATAAGGATCTAACGTTCTCGTTTCGAACCGACGACTTTCGGTTCCGGAGCGACACGAACGCTCCATGATTCTCGATTATCTCGACACAGGTAAGAGACAGAGGACAACAAGTGTATGGTTTTAGAGATCCACGAGCACCAGGAATAAGGATCTACCGTTGTCCCTTCGTTCCGTCGACATTCGGTTCCGGAGCGACACGAACGGGGACTTAGAATTTTTTCGCTCGGGCTCCGGAGCGACACGATCGCTCCGTTATTCTACGTTCTCTCGGTCCACGGGCATCAGAGAGCAAAACAGCCTAATAGTTTTAGAGTGCCTCAACGATCAGGAATAAGGATCTAACGTTCTCGTTTCGAACCGACGACTTTCGGTTCCGGAGCGACACGAACGCTCCATGATTCACGATTATCTCGACACAGGTAAGAGACAGAGGACAACAAGTGTATGGTTTTAGAGTGCCACGAGCACCAGGAATAAGGATCTACCGTTGTCCCTTCGTTCCGTCGACATTCGGTTCCGGAGCGACACGAACGGGGACTTAGAATTTTTTCGCTCGGGCTCCGGAGCGACACGAACGGGGACTTAGCATTTTTTCGCTCGAACTCCGGAGCGACACGATCGCTCCGTTATTCTACGTTCTCTCGGTCCACGGGCATCAGAGAGCAAAACAGCCTAATAGTTTTAGAGTGCCTCAACGATCAGGAATAAGGATCTAACGTTCTCGTTTCGAACCGACGACTTTCGGTTCCGGAGCGACAGGAACGCTCCATGATTCTCGATTATCTCGACACAGGTAAGAGACAGAGGACAACAAGTGTATGGTTTTAGAGAGCCACGAGCACCAGGAATAAGGATCTAACGTTGCCCCTTCGTTCCGTCGACATTCGGTTCCGGAGCGACACGAACGGGGACTTAGAATTTTTTCGCTCGGGCTCCGGAGCGACACGAACGGGGACTTAGCATTTTTCGCTCGAACTCCGGAGCGACACGATCGCTCCGTTATTCTACGTTCTCTCGGTCCACGGGCATCAGAGAGCAAAACAGCCTAATAGTTTTAGAGTGCCTCAACGATCAGGAATAAGGATCTAACGTTCTCGTTTCGAACCGACGACTTTCGGTTCCGGAGCGACACGAACGCTCCATGATTCTCTATTATCTCGACACAGGTAGGAGACAGAGGACAACAAGTGTATGGATTTAGAGAGCCACGAACACCAGGAATAAGGATCTACCGTTGTCCCTTCGTTCCGTCGACATTCGGTTCCGGAACGACACGAACGGGGACTTAGAATTATTTCGCTCGACCTCCGGAGCGACACGATCGCTCCGTTATTCTACGTTCTCTCGGTCCACGGGCATCGGGAGAGCAAAACAGCCTAATAGTTTTAGAGTGCCTCAACGATCAGGAATAAGGATCTAACGTTCTCGTTTCGAACCGACGACTTTCGGTTCCGGAGCGACACGAACGCTCCATGATTCTCTATTATCTCGACACAGGTAAGAGACAGAGGACAACAAGTGTATGGATTTAGAGAGCCACGAACACCAGGAATAAGGATCTACCGTTGTCCCTACGTTCCGTCGACATTCGGTTCCGGGGCGACACGAACGGGGACTTAGAATTTTTTCGCTCGGGCTCCGGAGCGACACGAACGGGGACTTAGAATTTTTTCGCTCGAACTCCGGAGCGACACGATCGCTCCGTTATTCTACGTTCTCTCGGTCCACGGGCATCAGAGAGCAAAACAGCCTAATAGTTTTAGAGTGCCTCAACGATCAGGAATAAGGATCTAACGTTCTCGTTTCGAACCGACGACTTTCGGTTCCGGAGCGACACGAACGCTCCATGATTCTCGATTATCTCGACACAGGTAAGAGACAGAGGACAACAAGTGTATGGTTTTAGAGATCCACGAGCACCAGGAATAAGGATCTACCGTTGTCCCTTCGTTCCGTCGACATTCGGTTCCGGAGCGACACGAACGGGGACTTAGAATTTTTTCGCTCGGGCTCCGGAGCGACACGATCGCTCCGTTATTCTACGTTCTCTCGGTCCACGGGCATCAGAGAGCAAAACAGCCTAATAGTTTTAGAGTGCCTCAACGATCAGGAATAAGGATCTAACGTTCTCGTTTCGAACCGACGACTTTCGGTTCCGGAGCGACACGAACGCTCCATGATTCACGATTATCTCGACACAGGTAAGAGACAGAGGACAACAAGTGTATGGTTTTAGAGTGCCACGAGCACCAGGAATAAGGATCTACCGTTGTCCCTTCGTTCCGTCGACATTCGGTTCCGGAGCGACACGAACGGGGACTTAGAATTTTTTCGCTCGGGCTCCGGAGCGACACGAACGGGGACTTAGCATTTTTTCGCTCGAACTCCGGAGCGACACGATCGCTCCGTTATTCTACGTTCTCTCGGTCCACGGGCATCAGAGAGCAAAACAGCCTAATAGTTTTAGAGTGCCTCAACGATCAGGAATAAGGATCTAACGTTCTCGTTTCGAACCGACGACTTTCGGTTCCGGAGCGACAGGAACGCTCCATGATTCTCGATTATCTCGACACAGGTAAGAGACAGAGGACAACAAGTGTATGGTTTTAGAGAGCCACGAGCACCAGGAATAAGGATCTACCGTTGTCCCTTCGTTCCGTCGACATTCGGTTCCGGAGCGACACGAACGGGGACTTAGAATTTTTTCGCTCGGGCTCCGGAGCGACACGATCGCTCCGTTATTCTACGTTCTCTCGGTCCACGGGCATCAGAGAGCTAAACAGCCTAATAGTTTTAGAGTGCCTCAACGATCAGGAATAAGGATCTAACGTTCTCGTTTCGAACCGACGACTTTCGGTTTCGGAGCGACACGAACGCTCCATGATTCTCGATTATCTCGACACAGGTAAGAGACAGAGGACAACAAGTGTATGGTTTTAGAGAGCCACGAGCACCAGGAATAAGGATCTAACGTTGTCCCTTCGTTCCGTCGACATTCGGTTCCGGAGCGACACGAACGGGGACTTAGAATTATTTCGCTCGACCTCCGGAGCGACACGATCGCTCCGTTATTCTACGTTCTCTCGGTCCACGGGCATCAGAGAGCAAAACAGCCTAATAGTTTTAGAGTGCCTCAACGATCAGGAATAAGGATCTAACGTTCTCGTTTCGAACCGACGACTTTTGGTTCCGGAGCGACACGAACGCTCCATGATTCTCTATTATCTCGACACAGGTAAGAGACAGAGGACAACAAGTGTATGGTTTTAGAGAGCCACGAGCACCAGGAATAAGGATCTAACGTTGTCCCTTCGTTCCGTCGACATTCGGTTCCGGAGCGACACGAACGGGGACTTAGAATTTTTTCGCTCGGGCTCCGGAGCGACACGAACGGGGACTTAGAATTTTTTCGCTCGAACTCCGGAGCGACACGATCGCTCCGTTATTCTACGTTCTCTCGGTCCACGGGCATCAGAGAGCAAAACAGCCTAATAGTTTTAGAGTGCCTCAACGATCAGGAATAAGGATCTAACGTTCTCGTTTCGAACCGACGACTTTCGGTTCCGGAGCGACACGAACGCTCCATGATTCTCGATTATCTCGACACAGGTAAGAGACAGAGGACAACAAGTGTATGGTTTTAGAGATCCACGAGCACCAGGAATAAGGATCTACCGTTGTCCCTTCGTTCCGTCGACATTCGGTTCCGGAGCGACACGAACGGGGACTTAGAATTTTTTCGCTCGGGCTCCGGAGCGACACGATCGCTCCGTTATTCTACGTTCTCTCGGTCCACGGGCATCAGAGAGCAAAACAGCCTAATAGTTTTAGAGTGCCTCAACGATCAGGAATAAGGATCTAACGTTCTCGTTTCGAACCGACGACTTTCGGTTCCGGAGCGACACGAACGCTCCATGATTCACGATTATCTCGACACAGGTAAGAGACAGAGGACAACAAGTGTATGGTTTTAGAGTGCCACGAGCACCAGGAATAAGGATCTACCGTTGTCCCTTCGTTCCGTCGACATTCGGTTCCGGAGCGACACGAACGGGGACTTAGAATTTTTTCGCTCGGGCTCCGGAGCGACACGAACGGGGACTTAGCATTTTTTCGCTCGAACTCCGGAGCGACACGATCGCTCCGTTATTCTACGTTCTCTCGGTCCACGGGCATCAGAGAGCAAAACAGCCTAATAGTTTTAGAGTGCCTCAACGATCAGGAATAAGGATCTAACGTTCTCGTTTCGAACCGACGACTTTCGGTTCCGGAGCGACAGGAACGCTCCATGATTCTCGATTATCTCGACACAGGTAAGAGACAGAGGACAACAAGTGTATGGTTTTAGAGAGCCACGAGCACCAGGAATAAGGATCTACCGTTGTCCCTTCGTTCCGTCGACATTCGGTTCCGGAGCGACACGAACGGGGACTTAGAATTTTTTCGCGCGGGCTCCGGAGCGACACGAACGGGGACTTAGAATTTTTTCGCTCGGGCTCCGGAGCGACACGATCGCTCCGTTATTCTACGTTCTCTCGGTCCACGGGCATCAGAGAGCTAAACAGCCTAATAGTTTTAGAGTGCCTCAACGATCAGGAATAAGGATCTAACGTTCTCGTTTCGAACCGACGACTTTCGGTTTCGGAGCGACACGAACGCTCCATGATTCTCGATTATCTCGACACAGGTAAGAGACAGAGGACAACAAGTGTATGGTTTTAGAGAGCCACGAGCACCAGGAATAAGGATCTAACGTTGTCCCTTCGTTCCGTCGACATTCGGTTCCGGAGCGACACGAACGGGGACTTAGAATTATTTCGCTCGACCTCCGGAGCGACACGATCGCTCCGTTATTCTACGTTCTCTCGGTCCACGGGCATCAGAGAGCAAAACAGCCTAATAGTTTTAGAGTGCCTCAACGATCAGGAATAAGGATCTAACGTTCTCGTTTCGAACCGACGACTTTCGGTTCCGGAGCGACACGAACGCTCCATGATTCTCTATTATCTCGACACAGGTAAGAGACAGAGGACAACAAGTGTATGGTTTTAGAGAGCCACGAGCACCAGGAATAAGGATCTAACGTTGTCCCTTCGTTCCGTCGACATTCGGTTCCGGAGCGACACGAACGGGGACTTAGAATTTTTTCGCTCGGGCTCCGGAGCGACACGAACGGGGACTTAGCATTTTTCGCTCGAACTCCGGAGCGACACGATCGCTCCGTTATTCTACGTTCTCTCGGTCCACGGGCATCAGAGAGCAAAACAGCCTAATAGTTTTAGAGTGCCTCAACGATCAGGAATAAGGATCTAACGTTCTCGTTTCGAACCGACGACTTTCGGTTCCGGAGCGACACGAACGCTCCATGATTCTCTATTATCTCGACACAGGTAAGAGACAGAGGACAACAAGTGTATGGATTTAGAGAGCCACGAACACCAGGAATAAGGATCTACCGTTGTCCCTTCGTTCCGTCGACATTCGGTTCCGGAGCGACACGAACGGGGACTTAGAATTTTTTCGCTCGGGCTCCGGAGCGACACGATCGCTCCGTTATTCTACGTTCTCTCGGTCCACGGGCATCAGAGAGCTAAACAGCCTAATAGTTTTAGAGTGCCTCAACGATCAGGAATAAGGATCTAACGTTCTCGTTTCGAACCGACGACTTTCGGTTTCGGAGCGACACGAACGCTCCATGATTCTCGATTATCTCGACACAGGTAAGAGACAGAGGACAACAAGTGTATGGCTTTAGAGAGCCACGAGCACCAGGAATAAGGATCTAACGTTGTCCCTTCGTTCCGTCGACATTCGGTTCCGGAGCGACACGAACGGGGACTTAGAATTTTTTCGCTCGGGCTCCGGAGCGACACGAACGGGGACTTAGCATTTTTCGCTCGAACTCCGGAGCGACACGATCGCTCCGTTATTCTACGTTCTCTCGGTCCACGGGCATCAGAGAGCAAAACAGCCTAATAGTTTTAGAGTGCCTCAACGATCAGGAATAAGGATCTAACGTTCTCGTTTCGAACCGACGACTTTCGGTTCCGGAGCGACAGGAACGCTCCATGATTCTCGATTATCTCGACACAGGTAAGAGACAGAGGACAACAAGTGTATGGATTTAGAGAGCCACGAACACCAGGAATAAGGATCTACCGTTGTCCCTTCGTTCCGTCGACATTCGGTTCCGGAGCGACACGAACGGGGACTTAGAATTTTTTCGCTCGGGCTCCGGAGCGACACGATCGCTCCGTTATTCTACGTTCTCTCGGTCCACGGGCATCAGAGAGCTAAACAGCCTAATAGTTTTAGAGTGCCTCAACGATCAGGAATAAGGATCTAACGTTCTCGTTTCGAACCGACGACTTTCGGTTTCGGAGCGACACGAACGATCCATGATTCTCGATTATCTCGACACAGGTAAGAGACAGAGGACAACAAGTGTATGGTTTTAGAGAGCCACGAGCACCAGGAATAAGGATCTAACGTTGTCCCTTCGTTCCGTCGACATTCGGTTCCGGAGCGACACGAACGGGGACTTAGAATTTTTTCGCTCGGGCTCCGGAGCGACACGAACGGGGACTTAGCATTTTTCGCTCGAACTCCGGAGCGACACGATCGCTCCGTTATTCTACGTTCTCTCGGTCCACGGGCATCAGAGAGCAAAACAGCCTAATAGTTTTAGAGTGCCTCAACGATCAGGAATAAGGATCTAACGTTCTCGTTTCGAACCGACGACTTTCGGTTCCGGAGCGACACGAACGCTCCATGATTCTCTATTATCTCGACACAGGTAAGAGACAGAGGACAACAAGTGTATGGATTTAGAGAGCCACGAACACCAGGAATAAGGATCTACCGTTGTCCCTTCGTTCCGTCGACATTCGGTTCCGGAGCGACACGAACGGGGACTTAGAATTATTTCGCTCGACCTCCGGAGCGACACGATCGCTCCGTTATTCTACGTTCTCTCGGTCCACGGGCATCAGAGAGCAAAACAGCCTAATAGTTTTAGAGTGCCTCAACGATCAGGAATAAGGATCTAACGTTCTCGTTTCGAACCGACGACTTTCGGTTCCGGAGCGACACGAACGCTCCATGATTCTCTATTATCTCGACACAGGTAAGAGACAGAGGACAACAAGTGTATGGATTTAGAGAGCCACGAACACCAGGAATAAGGATCTACCGTTGTCCCTTCGTTCCGTCGACATTCGGTTCCGGAGCGACACGAACGGGGACTTAGAATTATTTCGCTCGGCCTCCGGAGCGACACGATCGCTCCGTTATTCTACGTTCTCTCGGTCCACGGGCATCAGAGAGCAAAACAGCCTAATAGTTTTAGAGTGCCTCAACGATCAGGAATAAGGATCTAACGTTCTCGTTTCGAACCGACGACTTTCGGTTCCGGAGCGACACGAACGCTCCATGATTCTCTATTATCTCGACACAGGTAAGAGACAGAGGACAACAAGTGTATGGATTTAGAGAGCCACGAACACCAGGAATAAGGATCTACCGTTGTCCCTACGTTCCGTCGACATTCGGTTCCGGGGCGACACGAACGGGGACTTAGAATTTTTTCGCTCGGGCTCCGGAGCGACACGAACGGGGACTTAGAATTTTTTCGCTCGAACTCCGGAGCGACACGATCGCTCCGTTATTCTACGTTCTCTCGGTCCACGGGCATCAGAGAGCAAAACAGCCTAATAGTTTTAGAGTGCCTCAACGATCAGGAATAAGGATCTAACGTTCTCGTTTCGAACCGACGACTTTCGGTTCCGGAGCGACACGAACGCTCCATGATTCACGATTATCTCGACACAGGTAAGAGACAGAGGACAACAAGTGTATGGTTTTAGAGTGCCACGAGCACCAGGAATAAGGATCTACCGTTGTCCCTTCGTTCCGTCGACATTCGGTTCCGGAGCGACACGAACGGGGACTTAGAATTTTTTCGCTCGGGCTCCGGAGCGACACGATCGCTCCGTTATTCTACGTTCTCTCGGTCCACGGGCATCAGAGAGCTAAACAGCCTAATAGTTTTAGAGTGCCTCAACGATCAGGAATAAGGATCTAACGTTCTCGTTTCGAACCGACGACTTTCGGTTTCGGAGCGACACGAACGCTCCATGATTCTCGATTATCTCGACACAGGTAAGAGACAGAGGACAACAAGTGTATGGCTTTAGAGAGCCACGAGCACCAGGAATAAGGATCTAACGTTGTCCCTTCGTTCCGTCGACATTCGGTTCCGGAGCGACACGAACGGGGACTTAGAATTTTTTCGCTCGGGCTCCGGAGCGACACGAACGGGGACTTAGCATTTTTCGCTCGAACTCCGGAGCGACACGATCGCTCCGTTATTCTACGTTCTCTCGGTCCACGGGCATCAGAGAGCAAAACAGCCTAATAGTTTTAGAGTGCCTCAACGATCAGGAATAAGGATCTAACGTTCTCGTTTCGAACCGACGACTTTCGGTTCCGGAGCGACACGAACGCTCCATGATTCTCTATTATCTCGACACAGGTAAGAGACAGAGGACAACAAGTGTATGGATTTAGAGAGCCACGAACACCAGGAATAAGGATCTACCGTTGTCCCTTCGTTCCGTCGACATTCGGTTCCGGAGCGACACGAACGGGGACTTAGAATTTTTTCGCTCGGGCTCCGGAGCGACACGATCGCTCCGTTATTCTACGTTCTCTCGGTCCACGGGCATCAGAGAGCTAAACAGCCTAATAGTTTTAGAGTGCCTCAACGATCAGGAATAAGGATCTAACGTTCTCGTTTCGAACCGACGACTTTCGGTTTCGGAGCGACACGAACGCTCCATGATTCTCGATTATCTCGACACAGGTAAGAGACAGAGGACAACAAGTGTATGGTTTTAGAGAGCCACGAGCACCAGGAATAAGGATCTAACGTTGTCCCTTCGTTCCGTCGACATTCGGTTCCGGAGCGACACGAACGGGGACTTAGAATTTTTTCGCTCGGGCTCCGGAGCGACACGAACGAGGACTTAGCATTTTTCGCTCGAACTCCGGAGCGACACGATCGCTCCGTTATTCTACGTTCTCTCGGTCCACGGGCATCAGAGAGCAAAACAGCCTAATAGTTTTAGAGTGCCTCAACGATCAGGAATAAGGATCTAACGTTCTCGTTTCGAACCGACGACTTTCGGTTCCGGAGCGACACGAACGCTCCATGATTCTCTATTATCTCGACACAGGTAAGAGACAGAGGACAACAAGTGTATGGATTTAGAGAGCCACGAACACCAGGAATAAGGATCTACCGTTGTCCCTTCGTTCCGTCGACATTCGGTTCCGGAGCGACACGAACGGGGACTTAGAATTATTTCGCTCGACCTCCGGAGCGACACGATCGCTCCGTTATTCTACGTTCTCTCGGTCCACGGGCATCAGAGAGCAAAACAGCCTAATAGTTTTAGAGTGCCTCAACGATCAGGAATAAGGATCTAACGTTCTCGTTTCGAACCGACGACTTTCGGTTCCGGAGCGACACGAACGCTCCATGATTCTCTATTATCTCGACACAGGTAAGAGACAGAGGACAACAAGTGTATGGATTTAGAGAGCCACGAACACCAGGAATAAGGATCTACCGTTGTCCCTACGTTCCGTCGACATTCGGTTCCGGGGCGACACGAACGGGGACATAGAATTTTTTCGCTCGGGCTCCGGAGCGACACGAACGGGGACTTAGAATTTTTTCGCTCGAACTCCGGAGCGACACGATCGCTCCATTATTCTACGTTCTCTCGGTCCACGGGCATCAGAGAGCAAAACAGCCTAATAGTTTTAGAGTGCCTCAACGATCAGGAATAAGGATCTAACGTTCTCGTTTCGAACCGACGACTTTCGGTTCCGGAGCGACACGAACGCTCCATGATTCACGATTATCTCGACACAGGAAAGAGACAGAGGACAACAAGTGTATGGTTTTAGAGTGCCACGAGCACCAGGAATAAGGATCTACCGTTGTCCCTTCGTTCCGTCGACATTCGGTTCCGGAGCGACACGAACGGGGACTTAGAATTTTTTCGCTCGGGCTCCGGAGCGACACGAACGGGGACTTAGCATTTTTTCGCTCGAACTCCGGAGCGACACGATCGCTCCGTTATTCTACGTTCTCTCGGTCCACGGGCATCAGAGAGCAAAACAGCCTAATAGTTTTAGAGTGCCTCAACGATCAGGAATAAGGATCTAACGTTCCCGTTTCGAACCGACGACTTTCGGTTCCGGAGCGACAGGAACGCTCCATGATTCTCGATTATCTCGACACAGGTAAGAGACAGAGGACAACAAGTGTATGGTTTTAGAGAGCCACGAGCACCAGGAATAAGGATCTACCGTTGTCCCTTCGTTCCGTCGACATTCGGTTCCGGAGCGACACGAACGGGGACTTAGAATTTTTTCGCTCGGGCTCCGGAGCGACACGATCGCTCCGTTATTCTACGTTCTCACGGTCCACGGGCATCAGAGAGCAAAACAGCCTAATAGTTTTAGAGTGCCTCAACGATCAGGAATAAGGATCTAACGTTCTCGTTTCGAACCGACGACTTTCGGTTCCGGAGCGACACGAACGCTCCATGATTCACGATTATCTCGACACAGGTAAGAGACAGAGGACAACAAGTGTATGGTTTTAGAGTGCCACGAGCACCAGGAATAAGGATCTACCGTTGTCCCTTCGTTCCGTCGACATTCGGTTCCGGAGCGACACGAACGGGGACTTAGAATTTTTTCGCTCGGGCTCCGGAGCGACACGATCGCTCCGTTATTCTACGTTCTCTCGGTCCACGGGCATCAGAGAGCAAAACAGCCTAATAGTTTTAGAGTGCCTCAACGATCAGGAATAAGGATCTAACGTTCTCGTTTCGAACCGACGACTTTCGGTTCCGGAGCGACACGAACGCTCCATGATTCACGATTATCTCGACACAGGTAAGAGACAGAGGACAACAAGTGTATGGTTTTAGAGTGCCACGAGCACCAGGAATAAGGATCTAACGTTGTCCCTTCGTTCCGTCGACATTCGGTTCCGGAGCGACACGAACGGGGACTTAGAATTTTTTCGCTCGGGCTCCGGAGCGACACGAACGGGGACTTAGCATTTTTTCGCTCGAACTCCGGAGCGACACGATCGCTCCGTTATTCTACGTTCTCTCGGTCCACGGGCATCAGAGAGCAAAACAGCCTAATAGTTTTAGAGTGCCTCAACGATCAGGAATAAGGATCTAACGTTCTCGTTTCGAACCGACGACTTTCGGTTCCGGAGCGACAGGAACGCTCCATGATTCTCGATTATCTCGACACAGGTAAGAGACAGAGGACAACAAGTGTATGGTTTTAGAGAGCCACGAGCACCAGGAATAAGGATCTACCGTTGTCCCTTCGTTCCGTCGACATACGGTTCCGGAGCGACACGAACGGGGACTTAGAATTTTTTCGCTCGGGCTCCGGAGCGACACGATCGCTCCGTTATTCTACGTTCTCTCGGTCCACGGGCATCAGAGAGCTAAACAGCCTAATAGTTTTAGAGTGCCTCAACGATCAGGAATAAGGATCTAACGTTCTCGTTTCGAACCGACGACTTTCGGTTTCGGAGCGACACGAACGATCCATGATTCTCGATTATCTCGACACAGGTAAGAGACAGAGGACAACAAGTGTATGGTTTTAGAGAGCCACGAGCACCAGGAATAAGGATCTAACGTTGTCCCTTCGTTCCGTCGACATTCGGTTCCGGAGCGACACGAACGGGGACTTAGAATTTTTTCGCTCGGGCTCCGGAGCGACACGAACGGGGACTTAGCATTTTTCGCTCGAACTCCGGAGCGACACGATCGCTCCGTTATTCTACGTTCTCTCGGTCCACGGGCATCAGAGAGCAAAACAGCCTAATAGTTTTAGAGTGCCTCAACGATCAGGAATAAGGATCTAACGTTCTCGTTTCGAACCGACGACTTTCGGTTCCGGAGCGACACGAACGCTCCATGATTCTCTATTATCTCGACACAGGTAAGAGACAGAGGACAACAAGTGTATGGATTTAGAGAGCCACGAACACCAGGAATAAGGATCTACCGTTGTCCCTTCGTTCCGTCGACATTCGGTTCCGGAGCGACACGAACGGGGACTTAGAATTATTTCGCTCGGCCTCCGGAGCGACACGATCGCTCCGTTATTCTACGTTCTCTCGGTCCACGGGCATCAGAGAGCAAAACAGCCTAATAGTTTTAGAGTGCCTCAACGATCAGGAATAAGGATCTAACGTTCTCGTTTCGAACCGACGACTTTCGGTTCCGGAGCGACACGAACGCTCCATGATTCTCTATTATCTCGACACAGGTAAGAGACAGAGGACAACAAGTGTATGGATTTAGAGAGCCACGAACACCAGGAATAAGGATCTACCGTTGTCCCTACGTTCCGTCGACATTCGGTTCCGGGGCGACACGAACGGGGACTTAGAATTTTTTCGCTCGGGCTCCGGAGCGACACGAACGGGGACTTAGAATTTTTTCGCTCGAACTCCGGAGCGACACGATCGCTCCGTTATTCTACGTTCTCTCGGTCCACGGGCATCAGAGAGCAAAACAGCCTAATAGTTTTAGAGTGCCTCAACGATCAGGAATAAGGATCTAACGTTCTCGTTTCGAACCGACGACTTTCGGTTCCGGAGCGACAGGAACGCTCCATGATTCTCGATTATCTCGACACAGGTAAGAGACAGAGGACAACAAGTGTATGGATTTAGAGAGCCACGAGCACCAGGAATAAGGATCTACCGTTGTCCCTTCGTTCCGTCGACATTCGGTTCCGGAGCGACACGAACGGGGACTTAGAATTTTTTCGCTCGGGCTCCGGAGCGAAACGAACGGGGACTTAGAATTTTTTCGCTCGAACTCCGGAGCGACACGATCGCTCCGTTATTCTACGTTCTCTCGGTCCGCGGGCAACAGAGAGCAAAACAGCCTAATAGTTTTAGAGTGCCTCAACGATCAGGAATAAGGATCTAACGTTCTCGTTTCGAACCGACGACTTTCGGTTCCGGAGCGACACGAACGCTCCATGATTCTCTATTATCTCGACACAGGTAAGAGACAGAGGACAACAAGTGTATGGATTTAGAGAGCAACGAACACCAGGAATAAGGATCTACCGTTGTCCCTTCGTTCCGTCGACATTCGGTTCCGGAGCGACACGAACGGGGACTTAGAATTATTTCGCTCGACCTCCGGAGCGACACGATCGCTCCGTTATTCTACGTTCTCTCGGTCCACGGGCATCAGAGAGCAAAACAGCCTAATAGTTTTAGAGTGCCTCAACGATCAGGAATAAGGATCTAACGTTCTCGTTTCGAACCGACGACTTTCGGTTCCGGAGTGACACGAACGCTCCATGATTCTCTATTATCTCGACACAGGTAAGAGACAGAGGACAACAAGTGTATGGTTTTAGAGAGCCATGAGCACCAGGAATAAGGATCTACCGTTGTCCCTTCGTTCCGTCGACTTTCGGTTCCGGAGCGACACGAACGGGGACTTAGAATTATTTCGTTCGAACTCCGGAGCGACACGATCGCTCCGTTATTCTACGTTCTCTCGGTCCACGGGCATCAGAGAGCAAAACAGCCTAATAGTTTTAGAGTGCCTCAACGATCAGGAATAAGGATCTAACGTTCTCGTTTCGAACCGACGACTTTCGGTTCCGGAGCGACACGAACGCTCCATGATTCTCGATTATCTCGACACAGGTAAGAGACAGAGGACAACAAGTGTATGGTTTTAGAGAGCCACGAGCACCAGGAATAAGGATCTACCGTTGTCCCTTCGTTCCGTCGACATTCGGTTCCGGAGCGACACGAACGGGGACTTAGAATTTTTTCGCTCGGGCTCCGGAGCGACACGAACGGGGACTTAGCATTTTTTCGCTCGAACTCCGGAGCGACACGATCGCTCCGTTATTCTACGTTCTCTCGGTCCACGGGCATCAGAGAGCAAAACAGCCTAATAGTTTTAGAGTGCCTCAACGATCAGGAATAAGGATCTAACGTTCTCGTTTCGAACCGACGACTTTCGGTTCCGGAGCGACAGGAACGCTCCATGATTCTCGATTATCTCGACACAGGTAAGAGACAGAGGACAACAAGTGTATGGTTTTAGAGAGCCACGAGCACCAGGAATAAGGATCTACCGTTGTCCCTTCGTTCCGTCGACATTCGGTTCCGGAGCGACACGAACGGGGACTTAGAATTATTTCGCTCGACCTCCGGAGCGACACGATCGCTCCGTTATTCTACGTTCTCTCGGTCCACGGGCATCAGAGAGCAAAACAGCCTAATAGTTTTAGAGTGCCTCAACGATCAGGAATAAGGATCTAACGTTCTCGTTTCGAACCGACGACTTTCGGTTCCGGAGCGACACGAACGCTCCATGATTCTCTATTATCTCGACACAGGTAAGAGACAGAGGACAACAAGTGTATGGATTTAGAGAGCCACGAACACCAGGAATAAGGATCTACCGTTGTCCCTTCGTTCCGTTGACATTCGGTTCCGGGGCGACACGAACGGGGACTTAGAATTTTTTCGCTCGGGCTCCGGAGCGACACGATCGCTCCGTTATTCTACGTTCTCTCGGTCCACGGGCATCAGAGAGCAAAACAGCCTAATAGTTTTAGAGTGCCTCAACGATCAGGAATAAGGATCTAACGTTCTCGTTTCGAACCGACGACTTTCGGTTCCGGAGCGACAGGAACGCTCCATGATTCTCGATTATCTCGACACAGGTAAGAGACAGAGGAGAACAAGTGTATGGTTTTAGAGAGCCACGAGCACCAGGAATAAGGATCTACCATTGTCATTTCGTTCCGTCGACATTCGGTTCCGGAGCGACACGAACGGGGACTTAGAATTTTTTCGCTCGGGCTCCGGAGCGACACGAACGGGGACTTAGAATTTTTTCGCTCGAACTCCGGAGCGACACGATCGCTCCGTTATTCTACGTTCTCTCGGTCCACGGGCATCAGAGAGCAAAACAGCCTAATAGTTTTAGAGTGCCTCAACGATCAGGAATAAGGATCTAACGTTCTCGTTTCGAACCGACGACTTTCGGTTCCGGAGCGACACGAACGCTCCATGATTCTCGATTATCTCGACACAGGTAAGAGACAGAGGACAACAAGTGTATGGTTTTAGAGAGCCACGAGCACCAGGAATAAGGATCTACCGTTGTCCCTTCGTTCCGTCGACATTCGGTTCCGGAGCGACACGAACGGGGACTTTGAATTTTTTCGCTCGGGCTCCGGAGCGAAACGAACGGGGACTTAGAATTATTTCGCTCGACCTCCGGAGCGACACGATCGCTCCGTTATTCTACGTTCTCTCGGTCCGCGGGCAACAGATAGCAAAACAGCCTAATAGTTTCAGAGTGCCTCAACGATCAGGAATAAGGATCTAACGTTCTCGTTTCGATCCGACGACTTTCGGTTCCGGAGCGACACGAACGCTCCATGATTCTCGATTATCTCGACACAGGTAAGAGACAGAGGACAACAAGTGTATGGTTTTAGAGAGCCACGAGCACCAGGAATAAGGATCTACCGTTGTCCCTTCGTTCCGTCGACATTCGGTTCCGGAGCGACACGAACGGGGACTTAGAATTATTTCGCTCGAACTCCGGAGCGACACGATCGCTCCGTTATTCTACGTTCTCTCGGTCCACGGGCATCAGAGAGCAAAACAGCCTAATAGTTTTAGAGTACCTCAACGATCAGGAATAAGGATCTAACGTTCTCGTTTCGAACCGACGACTTTCGGTTCCGGAGCGACACGAACGCTCCATGATTCTCGATTATCTCGACACAGGTAAGAGACAGAGGACAACAAGTGTATGGTTTTAGAGAGCCACGAGCACCAGGAATAAGGATCTACCATTGTCATTTCGTTCCGTCGACATTCGGTTCCGGAGCGACACGAACGGGGACTTAGAATTTTTTCGCTCGGGCTCCGGAGCGACACGAACGGGGACTTAGAATTTTTTCGCTCGAACTCCGGAGCGACACGATCGCTCCGTTATTCTACGTTCTCTCGGTCCACGGGCATCAGAGAGCAAAACAGCCTAATAGTTTTAGAGTGCCTCAACGATCAGGAATAAGGATCTAACGTTCTCGTTTCGAACCGACGACTTTCGGTTCCGGAGCGACACGAACGCTCCATGATTCTCGATTATCTCGACACAGGTAAGAGACAGAGGACAACAAGTGTATGGTTTTAGAGAGCCACGAGCACCAGGAATAAGGATCTACCGTTGTCCCTTCGTTCCGTCGACATTCGGTTCCGGAGCGACACGAACGGGGACTTAGAATTTTTTCGCTCGGGCTCCGGAGCGACACGATCGCTCCGTTATTCTACGTTCTCTCGGTCCACGGGCATCAGAGAGCTAAACAGCCTAATAGTTTTAGAGTGCCTCAACGATCAGGAATAAGGATCTATCGTTCTCGTTTCGAACCGACGACTTTCGGTTCCGGAGCGACACGAACGCTCCATGATTCTCGATTATCTCGACACAGGTAAGAGACAGAGGACAACAAGTGTATGGTTTTAGAGAGCCACGAGCGCCAGGAATAAGGTTCTACCGTTGCCCTTCGTTCCGTCGACATTCGGTTCCGGAGCGACACGAACGGGGACTTAGAATTTTTTCGCTCGGGCTCCGGAGCGAAACGAACGGGGACTTAGAATTTTTTCGCTCGAACTCCGGAGCGACAGGATCGCTCCGTTATTCTACGTTCTCTCGGTCCACGGGCATCAGAGAGCAAAAGAGCCTAATAGTTTTAGAGTGCCTCAACGATCAGGAATAAGGATCTAACGTTCTCGTTTCGAACCGACGACTTTCGGTTCCGGAGCGACACGAACGCTCCATGATTCTCGATTATCTCGACACAGGTAAGAGACAGAGGACAACAAGTGTATGGTTTTAGAGAGCCACGAGCACCAGGAATAAGGATCTACCGTTGTCCCTTCGTTCCGTCGACATTCGGTTCCGGAGCGACACGAACGGGGACTTAGAATTTTTTCGCTCGGGCTCCGGAGCGACACGAACGGGGACTTGGAATATTTTCGCTCGGACTCCGGAGCGACACGATCGCTCCGATATGCAACGTTCTCTTCGTCCACGGGCATCAGAGAGCAAAACAGCCTAATAGTTTTAGAGTGCCTCAACGATCAGGAATATGGATCTAACGTTCTCGTTTCGAACCGGCGACTTTCGGTTCCGGAGCGACACGAACGCTCCATGATTCTCGATTATCTCGACACAGGTAAGAGACAGAGGACTACAAGTGTATGGTTTTAGAGAGCCACGAGCACCAGGAATAAGGTTCTACCGTTGTCCCTTCGTTCCGTCGACATTCGGTTCCGGAGCGACACGAACGGGGACTTAGAATGTTTTCGCTCGGGCTCTGGAGCGACACGAACGGGGACTTAGAATTTTTTCGCTCGGACTCCGGAGCGACACGATCGCCGTGCTATTCTACGTTCTCTCGATCCACGGGCATCAGAGCGCAAAACAGCCTAATAGTTTTAGAGCGCCTCAACGATCAGGAATAAGGATCTAACGTTCTCGCTTCGAACCGACGACTTTCGGTTCCGGAGCGACACGAACGCTCCATGATTCTCGATTATCTCGACACAGGTAAGAGGCAGAGGACAACAAGTGTATGGTTTTAGAGAGCCACGAGCACCAGGAATAAGGATCTACCGTTGTCCCTTCGTTCCGTCGACATTCGGTTCCGGAGCGACACGAACGGGGACTTAGAATCTTTTCGCTCGAACTCCGGAGCGACACGATCGCTCCGTTATTCTACGTTCTCTCGGTCCACGGGCAACAGAGAGCAAAACAGTCTAATAGTTTTAGAGTGCCTCAACGATCAGGAATAAGGATCTAACGTTCTCGTTTCGAACCGACGACTTTCGGTTCCGGAGCGACACGAACGCTCCATGATTCTCGATTATCTCGACACAGGTAAGAGACAGAGGACAACAAGTGTATGGTTTTAGAGAGCCACGAGCGCCAGGAATAAGGTTCTACCGTTGCCCTTCGTTCCGTCGACATTCGGTTCCGGAGCGACACGAACGGGGACTTAGAATTTTTTCGCTGGAACTCCGGAGCGACACGATCGCTCCGTTATTCTACGTTCTCTCGGTCCACGGGCAACAGAGATCAAAACAGCCTTATAGTTTTAGAGTGCCTCAACGATCAGGAATAAGGATCTAACGTTCTCGTTTCGAACCGACGACTTTCGGTTCCGGAGCGACACGAACGCTCCATGATTCTCTATTATCTCGACACAGGTAAGAGACAGAGGACAACAAGTGTATGGATTTAGAGAGCCACGAGCACCAGGAATAAGGATCTACCGTTGTCCCTTCGTTCCGTCGACATTCGGTTCCGGGGCGACACGAACGGGGACTTAGAATTTTTTCGCTCGATCTCCGGAGCGACACGATCGCTCCGTTATTCTACGTTCTCTCGGTCCACGGGCATCAGAGAGCAAAACAGCCTAATAGTTTTAGAGTGCCTCAACGATCAGGAATAAGGTTCTAACGTTCTCGTTTCGAACCGACGACTTTCGGTTCCGGAGCGACACGAACGCTCCATGATTCTCGATTATCTCGACACAGGTAAGAGACAGAGGACAACAAGTGTATGGTTTTAGAGAGCCACGAGCAACAGGAATAAGGATCTACCGTTGTCCCTTCGTTCCGTCGACATTCGGTTCCGGAGCGACACGAACGGGGACTTAGAATTTTTTCGCTCGGGCTCCGGAGCGACACGAACGGGGACTTAGAATTTTTTCGCGTCGAACTCCGGAGCGACACGATCGCTCCGTTATTCTACGTTCTCTCGGTCCACGGGCATCAGAGAGCAAAAGAGCCTAATAGTTTTAGAGTGCCTCAACGATCAGGAATAAGGATCTAACGTTCTCGTTTCGAACCGACGACTTTCGGTTCCGGAGCGACACGAACGCTCCATGATTCTCGATTATCTCGACACAGGTAAGAGACAGAGGACAACAAGTGTATGGTTTTAGAGAGCCACGAGCACCAGGAATAAGGATCTACCGTTGTCCCTTCGTTCCGTCGACATTCGGTTCCGGAGCGACACGAACGGGGACTTAGAATCTTTTCGCTCGAACTCCGGAGCGACACGATCGCTCCGTTATTCTACGTTCTCTCGGTCCGCGGGCAACAGAGAGCAAAACAGCCTAATAGTTTCAGAGTGCCTCAACGATCAGGAATAAGGATCTAACGTTCTCGTTTCGATCCGACGACTTTCGGTTCCGGAGCGACACGAACGCTCCATGATTCTCGATTATCTCGACACAGGTAAGAGACAGAGGACAACAAGTGTATGGTTTTAGAGAGCCACGAGCGCCAGGAATAAGGTTCTACCGTTGCCCTTCGTTCCGTCGACATTCGGTTCCGGAGCGACACGAACGGGGACTTAGAATTTTTTCGCTGGAACTCCGGAGCGACACGATCGCTCCGTTATTCTACGTTCTCTCGGTCCACGGGCAACAGAGATCAAAACAGCCTTATAGTTTTAGAGTGCCTCAACGATCAGGAATAAGGATCTAACGTTCTCGTTTCGAACCGACGACTTTCGGTTCCGGAGCGACACGAACGCTCCATGATTCTCTATTATCTCGACACAGGTAAGAGACAGAGGACAACAAGTGTATGGATTTAGAGAGCCACGAGCACCAGGAATAAGGATCTACCGTTGTCCCTTCGTTCCGTCGACATTCGGTTCCGGGGCGACACGAACGGGGACTTAGAATTTTTTCGCTCGAACTCCGGAGCGACACGATCGCTCAGTTATTCTACGTTCTCTCGGTCCACGGGCATCAGAGAGCAAAAGAGCCTAATAGTTTTAGAGTGCCTCAACGATCAGGAATAAGGATCTAACGTTCTCGTTTCGAACCGACGACTTTCGGTTCCGGAGCGACACGAACGCTCCATGATTCTCGATTATCTCGACACAGGTAAGAGACAGAGGACAACAAGTGTATGGTTTTAGAGAGCCACGAGCACCAGGAATAAGGATCTACCGTTGTCCCTTCGTTCCGTCGACATTCGGTTCCGGAGCGACACGAACGGGGACTTAGAATTTTTTCGCTCGGGCTCCGGAGCGAAACGAACGGGGACTTAGAATTTTTTCGCTCGAACTCCGGAGCGACACGATCGCTCCGTTATTCTACGTTCTCTCGGTCCGCGGGCAACAGAGAGCAAAACAGCCTAATAGTTTCAGAGTGCCTCAACGATCAGGAATAAGGATCTAACGTTCTCGTTTCGATCCGACGACTTTCGGTTCCGGAGCGACACGAACGCTCCATGATTCTCGATTATCTCGACACAGGTAAGAGACAGAGGACAACACGTGTATGGTTTTAGATAGCCACGAGCACCAGGAATAAGGATCTACCGTTGTCCCTTCGTTCCGTCGACATTCGGTTCCGGAGCGACACGAACGGGGACTTAGAATTATTTCGCTCGAACTCCGGAGCGACACGATCGCTCCGTTATTCTACGTTCTCTCGGTCCACGGGCATCAGAGAGCAAAACAGCCTAATAGTTTTAGAGTGCCTCAACGATCAGGAATAAGGTTCTAACGTTCTCGTTTCGAAACGACGACTTTCGGTTCCGGAGCGACACGAACGCTCCATGATTCTCGATTATCTCGACACAGGTAAGAGACAGAGGACAACAAGTGTATGGTTTTAGAGAGCCACGAGCACCAGGAATAAGGATCTACCGTTGTCCCTTCGTTCCGTCGACATTCGGTTCCGGAGCGACACGAACGGGGACTTAGAATTTTTTCGCTCGGGCTCCGTAGCGACACGAACGGGGACTTAGAATTTTTTCGCTCGAACTCCGGAGCGACACGATCGCTCCGTTATTCTACGTTCTCTCGGTCCACGGGCATCAGAGAGCAAAACAGCCTAATAGTTGTAGAGTGCCTCAACGATCAGGAATAAGGATCTAACGTTCTCGTTTCGAACCGACGACTTTCGGTTCCGGAGCGACACGAACGCTCCATGATTCTCGATTATCTCGACACAGGTAAGAGACAGAGGACAACAAGTGTATGGTTTTAGAGAGCCACGAGCAACAGGAATAAGGATCTACCGTTGTCCCTTCGTTCCGTCGACATTCGGTTCCGGAGCGACACGAACGGGGACTTAGAATTTTTTCGCTCGGGCTCCGGAGCGACACGAACGGGGACTTAGAATTTTTTCGCGTCGAACTCCGGAGCGACACGATCGCTCCGTTATTCTACGTTCTCTCGGTCCACGGGCATCAGAGAGCAAAAGAGCCTAATAGTTTTAGAGTGCCTCAACGATCAGGAATAAGGATCTAACGTTCTCGTTTCGAACCGACGACTTTCGGTTCCGGAGCGACACGAACGCTCCATGATTCTCGATTATCTCGACACAGGTAAGAGACAGAGGACAACAAGTGTATGGTTTTAGAGAGCCACGAGCACCAGGAATAAGGATCTACCGTTGTCCCTTCGTTCCGTCGACATTCGGTTCCGGAGCGACACGAACGGGGACTTAGAATCTTTTCGCTCGAACTCCGGAGCGACACGATCGCTCCGTTATTCTACGTTCTCTCGGTCCGCGGGCAACAGAGAGCAAAACAGCCTAATAGTTTCAGAGTGCCTCAACGATCAGGAATAAGGATCTAACGTTCTCGTTTCGATCCGACGACTTTCGGTTCCGGAGCGACACGAACGCTCCATGATTCTCGATTATCTCGACACAGGTAAGAGACAGAGGACAACAAGTGTATGGTTTTAGAGAGCCACGAGCGCCAGGAATAAGGTTCTACCGTTGCCCTTCGTTCCGTCGACATTCGGTTCCGGAGCGACACGAACGGGGACTTAGAATTTTTTCGCTGGAACTCCGGAGCGACACGATCGCTCCGTTATTCTACGTTCTCTCGGTCCACGGGCAACAGAGATCAAAACAGCCTTATAGTTTTAGAGTGCCTCAACGATCAGGAATAAGGATCTAACGTTCTCGTTTCGAACCGACGACTTTCGGTTCCGGAGCGACACGAACGCTCCATGATTCTCTATTATCTCGACACAGGTAAGAGACAGAGGACAACAAGTGTATGGATTTAGAGAGCCACGAGCACCAGGAATAAGGATCTACCGTTGTCCCTTCGTTCCGTCGACATTCGGTTCCGGGGCGACACGAACGGGGACTTAGAATTTTTTCGCTCGAACTCCGGAGCGACACGATCGCTCAGTTATTCTACGTTCTCTCGGTCCACGGGCATCAGAGAGCAAAAGAGCCTAATAGTTTTAGAGTGCCTCAACGATCAGGAATAAGGATCTAACGTTCTCGTTTCGAACCGACGACTTTCGGTTCCGGAGCGACACGAACGCTCCATGATTCTCGATTATCTCGACACAGGTAAGAGACAGAGGACAACAAGTGTATGGTTTTAGAGAGCCACGAGCACCAGGAATAAGGATCTACCGTTGTCCCTTCGTTCCGTCGACATTCGGTTCCGGAGCGACACGAACGGGGACTTAGAATTTTTTCGCTCGGGCTCCGGAGCGAAACGAACGGGGACTTAGAATTTTTTCGCTCGAACTCCGGAGCGACACGATCGCTCCGTTATTCTACGTTCTCTCGGTCCGCGGGCAACAGAGAGCAAAACAGCCTAATAGTTTCAGAGTGCCTCAACGATCAGGAATAAGGATCTAACGTTCTCGTTTCGATCCGACGACTTTCGGTTCCGGAGCGACACGAACGCTCCATGATTCTGGATTATCTCGACACAGGTAAGAGACAGAGGACAACACGTGTATGGTTTTAGATAGCCACGAGCACCAGGAATAAGGATCTACCGTTGTCCCTTCGTTCCGTCGACATTCGGTTCCGGAGCGACACGAACGGGGACTTAGAATTATTTCGCTCGAACTCCGGAGCGACATGATCGCTCCGTTATTCTACGTTCTCTCGGTCCACGGGCATCAGAGAGCAAAACAGCCTAATAGTTTTAGAGTGCCTCAACGATCAGGAATAAGGTTCTAACGTTCTCGTTTCGAAACGACGACTTTCGGTTCCGGAGCGACACGAACGCTCCATGATTCTCGATTATCTCGACACAGGTAAGAGACAGAGGACAACAAGTGTATGGTTTTAGAGAGCCACGAGCACCAGGAATAAGGATCTACCGTTGTCCCTTCGTTCCGTCGACATTCGGTTCCGGAGCGACACGAACGGGGACTTAGAATTTTTTCGCTCGGGCTCCGTAGCGACACGAACGGGGACTTAGAATTTTTTCGCTCGAACTCCGGAGCGACACGATCGCTCCGTTATTCTACGTTCTCTCGGTCCACGGGCATCAGAGAGCAAAACAGCCTAATAGTTGTAGAGTGCCTCAACGATCAGGAATAAGGATCTAACGTTCTCGTTTCGAACCGACGACTTTCGGTTCCGGAGCGACACGAACGCTCCATGATTCTCGATTATCTCGACACAGGTAAGAGACAGAGGACAACAAGTGTATGGTTTTAGAGAGCCACGAGCAACAGGAATAAGGATCTACCGTTGTCCCTTCGTTCCGTCGACATTCGGTTCCGGAGCGACACGAACGGGGACTTAGAATTTTTTCGCTCGGGCTCCGGAGCGACAAGAACGGGGACTTAGAATTTTTTCGCGTCGAACTCCGGAGCGACACGATCGCTCCGTTATTCTACGTTCTCTCGGTCCACGGGCATCAGAGAGCAAAAGAGCCTAATAGTTTTAGAGTGCCTCAACGATCAGGAATAAGGATCTAACGTTCTCGTTTCGAACCGACGACTTTCGGTTCCGGAGCGACACGAACGCTCCATGATTCTCGATTATCTCGACACAGGTAAGAGACAGAGGACAACAAGTGTATGGTTTTAGAGAGCCACGAGCACCAGGAATAAGGATCTACCGTTGTCCCTTCGTTCCGTCGACATTCGGTTCCGGAGCGACACGAACGGGGACTTAGAATTTTTTCGCTCGGGCTCCGGAGCGACACGAACGGGGACTTAGAATTTTTTCGCTCGGGCTCCGGAGCGAAACGAACGGGGACTTAGAATTTTTTCGCTCGAACTCCGGAGCGACACGATCGCTCCGTTATTCTACGTTCTCTCGGTCCGCGGGCAACAGAGAGCAAAACAGCCTAATAGTTTCAGAGTGCCTCAACGATCAGGAATAAGGATCTAACGTTCTCGTTTCGATCCGACGACTTTCGGTTCCGGAGCGACACGAACGCTCCATGATTCTCGATTATCTCGACACAGGTAAGAGACAGAGGACAACACGTGTATGGTTTTAGATAGCCACGAGCACCAGGAATAAGGATCTACCGTTGTCCCTTCGTTCCGTCGACATTCGGTTCCGGAGCGACACGAACGGGGACTTAGAATTATTTCGCTCGAACTCCGGAGCGACACGATCGCTCCGTTATTCTACGTTCTCTCGGTCCACGGGCATCAGAGAGCAAAACAGCCTAATAGTTTTAGAGTGCCTCAACGATCAGGAATAAGGTTCTAACGTTCTCGTTTCGAAACGACGACTTTCGGTTCCGGAGCGACACGAACGCTCCATGATTCTCGATTATCTCGACACAGGTAAGAGACAGAGGACAACAAGTGTATGGTTTTAGAGAGCCACGAGCACCAGGAATAAGGATCTACCGTTGTCCCTTCGTTCCGTCGACATTCGGTTCCGGAGCGACACGAACGGGGACTTAGAATTTTTTCGCTCGGGCTCCGTAGCGACACGAACGGGGACTTAGAATTTTTTCGCTCGAACTCCGGAGCGACACGATCGCTCCGTTATTCTACGTTCTCTCGGTCCACGGGCATCAGAGAGCAAAACAGCCTAATAGTTGTAGAGTGCCTCAACGATCAGGAATAAGGATCTAACGTTCTCGTTTCGAACCGACGACTTTCGGTTCCGGAGCGACACGAACGCTCCATGATTCTCGATTATCTCGACACAGGTAAGAGACAGAGGACAACAAGTGTATGGTTTTAGAGAGCCACGAGCAACAGGAATAAGGATCTACCGTTGTCCCTTCGTTCCGTCGACATTCGGTTCCGGAGCGACACGAACGGGGACTTAGAATTTTTTCGCTCGGGCTCCGGAGCGACACGAACGGGGACTTAGAATTTTTTCGCGTCGAACTCCGGAGCGACACGATCGCTCCGTTATTCTACGTTCTCTCGGTCCACGGGCATCAGAGAGCAAAAGAGCCTAATAGTTTTAGAGTGCCTCAACGATCAGGAATAAGGATCTAACGTTCTCGTTTCGAACCGACGACTTTCGGTTCCGGAGCGACACGAACGCTCCATGATTCTCGATTATCTCGACACAGGTAAGAGACAGAGGACAACAAGTGTATGGTTTTAGAGAGCCACGAGCACCAGGAATAAGGATCTACCGTTGTCCCTTCGTTCCGTCGACATTCGGTTCCGGAGCGACACGAACGGGGACTTAGAATTATTTCGCTCGAACTCCGGAGCGACACGATCGCTCCGTTATTCTACGTTCTCTCGGTCCACGGGCATCAGAGAGCAAAACAGCCTAATAGTTTTAGAGTGCCTCAACGATCAGGAATAAGGTTCTAACGTTCTCGTTTCGAAACGACGACTTTCGGTTCCGGAGCGACACGAACGCTCCATGATTCTCGATTATCTCGACACAGGTAAGAGACAGAGGACAACAAGTGTATGGTTTTAGGGAGCCACGAGCACCAGGAATAAGGATCTACCGTTGTCCCTTCGTTCCGTCGACATTCGGTTCCGGAGCGACACGAACGGGGACTTAGAATTTTTTCGCTCGGGCTCCGTAGCGACACGAACGGGGACTTAGAATTTTTTCGCTCGAACTCCGGAGCGACACGATCGCTCCGTTATTCTACGTTCTCTCGGTCCACGGGCATCAGAGAGCAAAACAGCCTAATAGTTGTAGAGTGCCTCAACGATCAGGAATAAGGATCTAACGTTCTCGTTTCGAACCGACGACTTTCGGTTCCGGAGCGACACGAACGCTCCATGATTCTCGATTATCTCGACACAGGTAAGAGACAGAGGACAACAAGTGTATGGTTTTAGAGAGCCACGAGCACCAGGAATAAGGATCTGCCGTTGTCCCTTCGTTCCGTCGACATTCAGTTCCGAAGCGACACGAACGGGGACTTAGAATTATTTCGCTCGGGCTCCGGAGCGACACGAACGGGGACTTAGAATTTTTTCGCTCGGACTCCGGAGCGACACGATCGCCGTGCTATTCTACGTTCTCTCGATCGACGGGCATCAGAGCGCAAAACAGCCTAATAGTTTTAGAGCGCCTCAACGATCAGGAATAAGGATCTAACGTTCTCGCTTCGAACCGACGACTTTCGGTTCCGGAGCGACACGAACGCTCCATGATTCTCGATTATCTCGACACAGGTAAGAGACAGAGGACAACAAGTGTATGGTTTTAGAGAGCCACGAGCACCAGGAATAAGGATCTACCGTTGTCCCTTCGTTCCGTCGACATTCGGTTCCGGAGCGACACGAACGGGGACTTAGAATCTTTTCGCTCGAACTCCGGAGCGACACGATCGCTCCGTTATTCTACGTTCTCTCGGTCCACGGGCAACAGAGAGCAAAACAGCCTAATAGTTTTAGAGTGCCTCAACGATCAGGAATAAGGATCTAACGTTCTCGTTTCGAACCGACGACTTTCGGTTCCGGAGCGACACGAACGCTCCATGATTCTCGATTATCTCGACACAGGTAAGAGACAGAGGACAACAAGTGTATGGTTTTAGAGAGCCACGAGCGCCAGGAATAAGGTTCTACCGTTGCCCTTCGTTCCGTCGACATTCGGTTCCGGAGCGACACGAACGGGGACTTAGAATTTTTTCGCTCGAACTCCGGAGCGACACGATCGCTCCGTTATTCTACGTTCTCTCGGTCCACGGGCAACAGAGATCAAAACAGCCTTATAGTTTTAGAGTGCCTCAACGATCAGGAATAAGGATCTAACGTTCTCGTTTCGAACCGACGACTTTCGGTTCCGGAGCGACACGAACGCTCCATGATTCTCTATTATCTCGACACAGGTAAGAGACAGAGGACAACAAGTGTATGGTTTTAGAGAGCCACGAGCACCAGGAATAAGGATCTACCGTTGTCCCTTCGTTCCGTCGACATTCGGTTCCGGAGCGATACGAACGGGGACTTAGAATTTTTTCGCTCGGGCTCCGGAGCGATACGATCGCTCCGTTATTCTACGTTCTCTCGGTCCACGGGCATCAGAGAGCAAAACAGCCTAATAGTTTTAGAGTGCCTCAACGATCAGGAATATGGATCTAACGTTCTCGTTTCGAACCGACGACTTTCGGTTCCGGAGCGACACGAACGCTCCATGATTCTCGATTATCTCGACACAGGTAAGAGACAGAGGAGAACAAGTGTATGGTTTTAGAGAGCCACGAGCACCAGGAATAAGGATCTACCGTTGTCATTTCGTTCCGTCGACATTCGGTTCCGGAGCGACACGAACGGGGACTTAGAATTTTTTCGCTCGGGCTCCGGAGCGACACGAACGGGGACTTAGAATTTTTTCGCTCGGGCTCCGGAGCGACACGATCGCTCCGTTATTCCACGTTCTCTCGGTCCACGGGCATCAGAGAGCAAAACAGCCTAATAGTTTTAGAGTGCCTCAACGATCAGGAATATGAATCTAACGTTCTCGTTTCGAACCGACGACTTTCGGTTCCGGAGCGACACGAACGCTCCATGATTCTCGATTATCTCGACACAGGTAAGAGACAGAGGACAACAAGTGTATGGTTTTAGAGAGCCACGAGCAACAGGAATAAGGATCTACCGTTGTCCCTTCGTTCCGTCGACATTCGGTTCCGGAGCGACACGAACGGGGACTTAGAATTTTTTCGCTCGGGCTCCGGAGCGACACGAACGGGGACTTAGAATTTTTTCGCGTCGAACTCCGGAGCGACACGATCGCTCCGTTATTCTACGTTCTCTCGGTCCACGGGCATCAGAGAGCAAAAGAGCCTAATAGTTTTAGAGTGCCTCAACGATCAGGAATAAGGATCTAACGTTCTCGTTTCGAACCGACGACTTTCGGTTCCGGAGCGACACGAACGCTCCATGATTCTCGATTATCTCGACACAGGTAAGAGACAGAGGACAACAAGTGTATGGTTTTAGAGAGCCACGAGCACCAGGAATAAGGATCTACCGTTGTCCCTTCGTTCCGTCGACATTCGGTTCCGGAGCGACACGAACGGGGACTTAGAATTATTTCGCTCGAACTCCGGAGCGACACGATCGCTCCGTTATTCTACGTTCTCTCGGTCCACGGGCATCAGAGAGCAAAACAGCCTAATAGTTTTAGAGTGCCTCAACGATCAGGAATAAGGTTCTAACGTTCTCGTTTCGAAACGACGACTTTCGGTTCCGGAGCGACACGAACGCTCCATGATTCTCGATTATCTCGACACAGGTAAGAGACAGAGGACAACAAGTGTATGGTTTTAGGGAGCCACGAGCACCAGGAATAAGGATCTACCGTTGTCCCTTCGTTCCGTCGACATTCGGTTCCGGAGCGACACGAACGGGGACTTAGAATTTTTTCGCTCGGGCTCCGTAGCGACACGAACGGGGACTTAGAATTTTTTCGCTCGAACTCCGGAGCGACACGATCGCTCCGTTATTCTACGTTCTCTCGGTCCACGGGCATCAGAGAGCAAAACAGCCTAATAGTTGTAGAGTGCCTCAACGATCAGGAATAAGGATCTAACGTTCTCGTTTCGAACCGACGACTTTCGGTTCCGGAGCGACACGAACGCTCCATGATTCTCGATTATCTCGACACAGGTAAGAGACAGAGGACAACAAGTGTATGGTTTTAGAGAGCCACGAGCACCAGGAATAAGGATCTGCCGTTGTCCCTTCGTTCCGTCGACATTCAGTTCCGAAGCGACACGAACGGGGACTTAGAATTATTTCGCTCGGGCTCCGGAGCGACACGAACGGGGACTTAGAATTTTTTCGCTCGGACTCCGGAGCGACACGATCGCCGTGCTATTCTACGTTCTCTCGATCGACGGGCATCAGAGCGCAAAACAGCCTAATAGTTTTAGAGCGCCTCAACGATCAGGAATAAGGATCTAACGTTCTCGCTTCGAACCGACGACTTTCGGTTCCGGAGCGACACGAACGCTCCATGATTCTCGATTATCTCGACACAGGTAAGAGACAGAGGACAACAAGTGTATGGTTTTAGAGAGCCACGAGCACCAGGAATAAGGATCTACCGTTGTCCCTTCGTTCCGTCGACATTCGGTTCCGGAGCGACACGAACGGGGACTTAGAATCTTTTCGCTCGAACTCCGGAGCGACACGATCGCTCCGTTATTCTACGTTCTCTCGGTCCACGGGCAACAGAGAGCAAAACAGCCTAATAGTTTTAGAGTGCCTCAACGATCAGGAATAAGGATCTAACGTTCTCGTTTCGAACCGACGACTTTCGGTTCCGGAGCGACACGAACGCTCCATGATTCTCGATTATCTCGACACAGGTAAGAGACAGAGGACAACAAGTGTATGGTTTTAGAGAGCCACGAGCGCCAGGAATAAGGTTCTACCGTTGCCCTTCGTTCCGTCGACATTCGGTTCCGGAGCGACACGAACGGGGACTTAGAATTTTTTCGCTCGAACTCCGGAGCGACACGATCGCTCCGTTATTCTACGTTCTCTCGGTCCACGGGCAACAGAGATCAAAACAGCCTTATAGTTTTAGAGTGCCTCAACGATCAGGAATAAGGATCTAACGTTCTCGTTTCGAACCGACGACTTTCGGTTCCGGAGCGACACGAACGCTCCATGATTCTCTATTATCTCGACACAGGTAAGAGACAGAGGACAACAAGTGTATGGTTTTAGAGAGCCACGAGCACCAGGAATAAGGATCTACCGTTGTCCCTTCGTTCCGTCGACATTCGGTTCCGGAGCGATACGAACGGGGACTTAGAATTTTTTCGCTCGGGCTCCGGAGCGACACGATCGCTCCGTTATTCTACGTTCTCTCGGTCCACGGGCATCAGAGAGCAAAACAGCCTAATAGTTTTAGAGTGCCTCAACGATCAGGAATATGGATCTAACGTTCTCGTTTCGAACCGACGACTTTCGGTTCCGGAGCGACACGAACGCTCCATGATTCTCGATTATCTCGACACAGGTAAGAGACAGAGGAGAACAAGTGTATGGTTTTAGAGAGCCACGAGCACCAGGAATAAGGATCTACCGTTGTCATTTCGTTCCGTCGACATTCGGTTCCGGAGCGACACGAACGGGGACTTAGAATTTTTTCGCTCGGGCTCCGGAGCGACACGAACGGGGACTTAGAATTTTTTCGCTCGGGCTCCGGAGCGACACGATCGCTCCGTTATTCCACGTTCTCTCGGTCCACGGGCATCAGAGAGCAAAACAGCCTAATAGTTTTAGAGTGCCTCAACGATCAGGAATATGAATCTAACGTTCTCGTTTCGAACCGACGACTTTCGGTTCCGGAGCGACACGAACGCTCCATGATTCTCGATTATCTCGACACAGGTAAGAGACAGAGGAGAACAAGTGTATGGTTTTAGAGAGCCACGAGCACCAGGAATAAGGATCTACCGTTTTCATTTCGTTCCGTCGACATTCGGTTCCGGAGCGACACGAACGGGGACTTAGAATTTTTTCGCTCGGGCTCCGGAGCGACACGAACGGGGACTTGGAATTTTTTCGCTCGGGCTCCGGAGCGACACGATCGCTCCGTTATTCTACGTTCTCTCGGTCCACAGGCATCAGAGAGCAAAACAGCCTAATAGTTTTAGAGTGCCTCAACGATCAGGAATATGGATCTAACGTTCTCGTTTCGAACCGACGACTTTCGGTTCCGGAGCGACACGAACGCTCCATGATTCTCGATTATCTCGACACAGGTAAGAGACAGAGGAGAACAAGTGTATGGTTTTAGAGAGCCACGAGCACCAGGAATAAGGATCTGCCGTTGTCATTTCGTTCCGTCGACATTCGGTTCCGGAGCGACACGAACGGGGACTTAGAATTTTTTCGCTCGTACTCCGGAGCGACACGATCGCTCCGATATTCTACGTTCTCTCGGTCCACGGGCTTCAGAGAGCAAAACAGCCTAATAGTTTTAGAGTGCCTCAACGATCAGGAATATGGATCTAACGTTCTCGTTTCGAACCGACGACTTTCGGTTCCGGAGCGACACGAACGCTCCATGATTCTCGATTATCTCGACACAGGTAAGAGACAGAGGAGAACAAGTGTATGGTTTTAGAGAGCCACGAGCACCAGGAATAAGGATCTACCGTTGTCATTTCGTTCCGTCGACATTCGGTTCCGGAGCGACACGAACGGGGACTTAGAATTTTTTCGCTCGGGCTCCGGAGCGACACGAACGGGGACTTAGAATTTTTTCGCTCGGGCTCCGGAGCGACACGATCGCTCCGTTATTCTACGTTCTCTCGGTCCACGGGCATCAGAGAGCAAAACAGCCTAATAGTTTTAGAGTGCCTCAACGATCAGGAATATGGATCTAACGTTCTCGTTTCGAACCGACGACTTTCGGTTCCGGAGCGACACGAACGCTCCATGATTCTCGATTATCTCGACACAGGTAAGAGACTGAGGAGAACAAGTGTATGGTTTTAGAGAGCCACGAGCACCAGGAATAAGGATCTACCGTTGTCATTTCGTTCCGTCGACATTCGGTTCCGAAGCGACACGAACGGGGACTTAGAATTTTTTCGCTCGGGCTCCGGAGCGACACGATCGCTCCGTTATTCTACGTTCTCTCGGTCCACGGGCATCAGAGAGCAAAACAGCCTAATAGTTTTAGAGTGCCTCAACGATCAGGAATATGGATCTAACGTTCTCGTTTCGAACCGACGACTTTCGGTTCCGGAGCGACACGAACGCTCCATGATTCTCGATTATCTCGACACAGGTAAGAGACAGAGGAGAACAAGTGTATGGTTTTAGAGAGCCACGAGCACCAGGAATAAGGATCTACCGTTGTCATTTCGTTCCGTCGACATTCGGTTCCGGAGCGACACGAACGGGGACTTAGAATTTTTTCGCTCGGGCTCCGGAGCGACACGAACGGGGACTTAGAATTTTTCCGCTCGGGCTCCGGAGCGACACGATCGCTCCGTTATTCTACGTTCTCTCGGTCCACGGGCATCAGAGAGCAAAACAGCCTAATAGTTTTAGAGTGCCTCAACGATCAGGAATATGGATCTAACGTTCTCGTTTCGAACCGACGACTTTCGGTTCCGGAGCGACACGAACGCTCCATGATTCTCGATTATCTCGACACAGGTAAGAGACAGAGGAGAACAAGTGTATGGTTTTAGAGAGCCACGAGCACCAGGAATAAGGATCTACCGTTTTCATTTCGTTCCGTCGACATTCGGTTCCGGAGCGACACGAACGGGGACTTAGAATTTTTTCGCTCGGGCTCCGGAGCGACACGAACGGGGACTTGGAATTTTTTCGCTCGGGCTCCGGAGCGACACGATCGCTCCGTTATTCTACGTTCTCTCGGTCCACGGGCATCAGAGAGCAAAACAGCCTAATAGTTTTAGAGTGCCTCAACGATCAGGAATATGGATCTAACGTTCTCGTTTCGAACCGACGACTTTCGGTTCCGGAGCGACACGAACGCTCCATGATTCTCGATTATCTCGACACAGGTAAGAGACAGAGGACAACAAGTGTATGGTTTTAGAGAGCCACGAGCACCAGGAATAAGGATCTACCGTTGTCCCTTCGTTCCGTCGACATTCGGTTCCGGAGCGACACGAACGGGGACTTAGAATTTTTTCGCTCGGGCTCCGGAGCGACACGAACGGGGACTTAGAATTTTTTCGCTCGGGCTCCGGAGCGACACGATCGCTCCGTTATTCTACGTTCTCTCGGTCCACGGGCATCAGAGAGCAAAACAGCCTAATAGTTTTAGAGTGCCTCAACGATCAGGAATATGGATCTAACGTTCTCGTTTCGAACCGACGACTTTCGGTTCCGGAGCGACACGAACGCTCCATGATTCTCGATTATCTCGACACAGGTAAGAGACAGAGGAGAACAAGTGTATGGTTTTAGAGAGCCACGAGCACCAGGAATAAGGATCTACCGTTGTCATTTCGTTCCGTCGGCATTCGGTTCCGGAGCGACACGAACGGGGACTTAGAATTTTTTCGCTCGGGCTCCGGAGCGACACGAACGGGGACTTAGAATTTTTTCGCTCGGGCTCCGGAGCGACACGATCGCTCCGTTATTCTACGTTCTCTCGGTCCACGGGCATCAGAGAGCAAAACAGCCTAATAGTCTTAGAGTGCCTCAACGATCAGGAATATGGATCTAACGTTCTCGTTTCGAACCGACGACTTTCGGTTCCGGAGCGACACGAACGCTCCATGATTCTTGATTATCTCGACACAGGTAAGAGACAGAGGAGAACAAGTGTATGGTTTTAGAGAGCCACGAGCACCAGGAATAAGGATCTACCGTTGTCATTTCGTTCCGTCGACATTCGGTTCCGGAGCGACACGAACGGGGACTTAGAATTTTTTCGCTCGGGCTCCGGAGCGACACGATCGCTCCGTTATTCTACGTTCTCTCGGTCCACGGGCATCAGAGAGCAAAACAGCCTAATAGTTTTAGAGTGCCTCAACGATCAGGAATATGGATCTAACGTTCTCGTTTCGAACCGACGACTTTCGGTTCCGGAGCGACACGAACGCTCCATGATTCTCGATTATCTCGACACAGGTAAGAGACAGAGGAGAACAAGTGTATGGTTTTAGAGAGCCACGAGCACCAGGAATAAGGATCTACCGTTGTCATTTCGTTCCGTCGACATTCGGTTCCGGAGCGACACGAACGGGGACTTAGAATTTTTTCGCTCGGGCTCCGGAGCGACACGAACGGGGACTTAGAATTTTTTCGCTCGGGCTCCGGAGCGACACGATCGCTCCGTTATTCTACGTTCTCTCGGTCCACGGGCATCAGAGAGCAAAACAGCCTAATAGTTTTAGAGTGCCTCAACGATCAGGAATATGGATCTAACGTTCTCGTTTCGAACCGACGTCTTTCGGTTCCGGAGCGACACGAACGCTCCATGATTCTCGATTATCTCGACACAGGTAAGGGACAGAGGAGAACAAGTGTATGGTTTTAGAGAGCCACGAGCACCAGGAATAAGGATCTACCGTTGTCATTTCGTTCCGTCGACATTCGGTTCCGGAGCGACACGAACGGGGACTTAGAATTATTTCGCTCGGGCTCCGGAGCGACACGAACGGGGACTTAGAATTTTTTCGCTCGGGCTCCGGAGCGACACGATCGCTCCGTTATTCTACGTTCTCTCGGTCCACGGGCATCAGAGAGCAAAACAGCCTAATAGTTTTAGAGTGCCTCAACGATCAGGAATATGGATCTAACGTTCTCGTTTCGAACCGACGACTTTCGGTTCCGGAGCGACACGAACGCTCCATGATTCTCGATTATCTCGACACAGGTAAGAGACAGAGGAGAACAAGTGTATGGTTTTAGAGAGCCACGAGCACCAGGAATAAGGATCTACCGTTGTCATTTCGTTCCGTCGACATTCGGTTCCGGAGCGACACGAACGGGGACTTAGAATTTTTTCGCTCGGGCTCCGGAGCGACACGAACGGGGACTTAGAATTTTTTCGCTCGGGCTCCGGAGCGACACGATCGCTCCGTTATTCTACGTTCTCTCGGTCCACGGGCATCAGAGAGCAAAAGAGCCTAATAGTTTTAGAGTGCCTCAACGATCAGGAATATGGATCTAACGTTCTCGTTTCGAACCGACGACTTTCGGTTCCGGAGCGACACGAACGCTCCATGATTCTCGATTATCTCGACACAGGTAAGAGACAGAGGAGAACAAGTGTATGGTTTTAGAGAGCCACGAGCACCAGGAATAAGGATCTACCGTTTTCATTTCGTTCCGTCGACATTCGGTTCCGGAGCGACACGAACGGGGACTTAGAATTTTTTCGCTCGGGCTCCGGAGCGACACGAACGGGGACTTGGAATTTTTTCGCTCGGGCTCCGGAGCGACACGATCGCTCCGTTATTCTACGTTCTCTCGGTCCACGGGCATCAGAGAGCAAAACAGCCTAATAGTTTTAGAGTGCCTCAACGATCAGGAATATGGATCTAACGTTCTCGTTTCGAACCGACGACTTTCGGTTCCGGAGCGACACGAACGCTCCATGATTCTCGATTATCTCGACACAGGTAAGAGACAGAGGAGAACAAGTGTATGGTTTTAGAGAGCCACGAGCACCAGGAATAAGGATCTGCCGTTGTCATTTCGTTCCGTCGACATTCGGTTCCGGAGCGACACGAACGGGGACTTAGAATTTTTTCGCTCGTACTCCGGAGCGACACGATCGCTCCGATATTCTACGTTCTCTCGGTCCACGGGCTTCAGAGAGCAAAACAGCCTAATAGTTTTAGAGTGCCTCAACGATCAGGAATATGGATCTAACGTTCTCGTTTCGAACCGACGACTTTCGGTTCCGGAGCGACACGAACGCTCCATGATTCTCGATTATCTCGACACAGGTAAGAGACAGAGGAGAACAAGTGTATGGTTTTAGAGAGCCACGAGCACCAGGAATAAGGATCTACCGTTGTCATTTCGTTCCGTCGACATTCGGTTCCGGAGCGACACGAACGGGGACTTAGAATTTTTTCGCTCGGGCTCCGGAGCGACACGAACGGGGACTTAGAATTTTTTCGCTCGGGCTCCGGAGCGACACGATCGCTCCGTTATTCTACGTTCTCTCGGTCCACGGGCATGAGAGAGCAAAACAGCCTAATAGTTTTAGAGTGCCTCAACGATCAGGAATATGGATCTAACGTTCTCGTTTCGAACCGACGACTTTCGGTTCCGGAGCGACACGAACGCTCCATGATTCTCGATTATCTCGACACAGGTAAGAGACAGAGGAGAACAAGTGTATGGTTTTAGAGAGCCACGAGCACCAGGAATAAGGATCTACCGTTGTCATTTCGTTCCGTCGACATTCGGTTCCGGAGCGACACGAACGGGGACTTAGAATTTTTTCGCTCGGGCTCCGGAGCGACACGAACGGGGACTTAGAATTTTTTCGCTCGGGCTCCGGAGCGACACGATCGCTCCGTTATTCTACGTTCTCTCGGTCCACGGGCATCAGAGAGCAAAACAGCCTAATAGTTTTAGAGTGCCTCAACGATCAGGAATATGGATCTAACGTTCTCGTTTCGAACCGACGACTTTCGGTTCCGGAGCGACACGAACGCTCCATGATTCTCGATTATCTCGACACAGGTAAGAGACAGAGGAGAACAAGTGTATGGTTTTAGAGAGCCACGAGCACCAGGAATAAGGATCTACCGTTGTCATTTCGTTCCGTCGACATTCGGTTCCGGAGCGACACGAACGGGGACTTAGAATTTTTTCGCTCGGGCTCCGGAGCGACACGAACGGGGACTTAGAATTTTTTCGCTCGAACTCCGGAGCGACACGATCGCTCCGTTATTCTACGTTCTCTCGGTCCACGGGCATCAGAGAGCAAAACAGCCTAATAGTTTTAGAGTGCCTCAACGATCAGGAATAAGGATCTAACGTTCTCGTTTCGAACCGACGACTTTCGGTTCCGGAGCGACAGGAACGCTCCATGATTCTCGATTATCTCGACACAGGTAAGAGACAGAGGACAACAAGTGTATGGTTTTAGAGAGCCACGAGCACCAGGAATAAGGATCTACCGTTGTCCCTTCGTTCCGTCGACATTCGGTTCCGGAGCGACACGAACGGGGACTTAGAATTTTTTCGCTCGGGCTCCGGAGCGACACGAACGGGGACTTAGAATTTTTTCGCTCGGGCTCCGGAGCGACACGATCGCTCCGTTATTCTACGTTCTCTCGGTCCACGGGCATCAGAGAGCAAAACAGCCTAATAGTTTTAGAGTGCCTCAACGATCAGGAATATGGATCTAACGTTCTCGTTTCGAACCGACGACTTTCGGTTCCGGAGCGACACGAACGCTCCATGATTCTCGATTATCTCGACACAGGTAAGAGACAGAGGAGAACAAGTGTATGGTTTTAGAGAGCCACGAGCACCAGGAATAAGGATCTACCGTTTTCATTTCGTTCCGTCGACATTCGGTTCCGGAGCGACACGAACGGGGACTTAGAATTTTTTCGCTCGGGCTCCGGAGCGACACGAACGGGGACTTGGAATTTTTTCGCTCGGGCTCCGGAGCGACACGATCGCTCCGTTATTCTACGTTCTCTCGGTCCACGGGCATCAGAGAGCAAAACAGCCTAATAGTTTTAGAGTGCCTCAACGATCAGGAATATGGATCTAACGTTCTCGTTTCGAACCGACGACTTTCGGTTCCGGAGCGACACGAACGCTCCATGATTCTCGATTATCTCGACACAGGTAAGAGACAGAGGAGAACAAGTGTATGGTTTTAGAGAGCCACGAGCACCAGGAATAAGGATCTGCCGTTGTCATTTCGTTCCGTCGACATTCGGTTCCGGAGCGACACGAACGGGGACTTAGAATTTTTTCGCTCGTACTCCGGAGCGACACGATCGCTCCGATATTCTACGTTCTCTCGGTCCACGGGCTTCAGAGAGCAAAACAGCCTAATAGTTTTAGAGTGCCTCAACGATCAGGAATATGGATCTAACGTTCTCGTTTCGAACCGACGACTTTCGGTTCCGGAGCGACACGAACGCTCCATGATTCTCGATTATCTCGACACAGGTAAGAGACAGAGGAGAACAAGTGTATGGTTTTAGAGAGCCACGAGCACCAGGAATAAGGATCTACCGTTGTCATTTCGTTCCGTCGACATTCGGTTCCGGAGCGACACGAACGGGGACTTAGAATTTTTTCGCTCGGGCTCCGGAGCGACACGAACGGGGACTTAGAATTTTTTCGCTCGGGCTCCGGAGCGACACGATCGCTCCGTTATTCTACGTTCTCTCGGTCCACGGGCATCAGAGAGCAAAACAGCCTAATAGTTTTAGAGTGCCTCAACGATCAGGAATATGGATCTAACGTTCTCGTTTCGAACCGACGACTTTCGGTTCCGGAGCGACACGAACGCTCCATGATTCTCGATTATCTCGACACAGGTAAGAGACAGAGGAGAACAAGTGTATGGTTTTAGAGAGCCACGAGCACCAGGAATAAGGATCTACCGTTGTCATTTCGTTCCGTCGACATTCGGTTCCGAAGCGACACGAACGGGGACTTAGAATTTTTTCGCTCGGGCTCCGGAGCGACACGATCGCTCCGTTATTCTACGTTCTCTCGGTCCACGGGCATCAGAGAGCAAAACAGCCTAATAGTTTTAGAGTGCCTCAACGATCAGGAATATGGATCTAACGTTCTCGTTTCGAACCGACGACTTTCGGTTCCGGAGCGACACGAACGCTCCATGATTCTCGATTATCTCGACACAGGTAAGAGACAGAGGAGAACAAGTGTATGGTTTTAGAGAGCCACGAGCACCAGGAATAAGGATCTACCGTTGTCATTTCGTTCCGTCGACATTCGGTTCCGGAGCGACACGAACGGGGACTTAGAATTTTTTCGCTCGGGCTCCGGAGCGACACGAACGGGGACTTAGAATTTTTTCGCTCGGGCTCCGGAGCGACACGATCGCTCCGTTATTCTACGTTCTCTCGGTCCACGGGCATCAGAGAGCAAAACAGCCTAATAGTTTTAGAGTGCCTCAACGATCAGGAATATGGATCTAACGTTCTCGTTTCGAACCGACGTCTTTCGGTTCCGGAGCGACACGAACGCTCCATGATTCTCGATTATCTCGACACAGGTAAGGGACAGAGGAGAACAAGTGTATGGTTTTAGAGAGCCACGAGCACCAGGAATAAGGATCTACCGTTGTCATTTCGTTCCGTCGACATTCGGTTCCGGAGCGACACGAACGGGGACTTAGAATTATTTCGCTCGGGCTCCGGAGCGACACGAACGGGGACTTAGAATTTTTTCGCTCGGGCTCCGGAGCGACACGATCGCTCCGTTATTCTACGTTCTCTCGGTCCACGGGCATCAGAGAGCAAAACAGCCTAATAGTTTTAGAGTGCCTCAACGATCAGGAATATGGATCTAACGTTCTCGTTTCGAACCGACGACTTTCGGTTCCGGAGCGACACGAACGCTCCATGATTCTCGATTATCTCGACACAGGTAAGAGACAGAGGAGAACAAGTGTATGGTTTTAGAGAGCCACGAGCACCAGGAATAAGGATCTACCGTTGTCATTTCGTTCCGTCGACATTCGGTTCCGGAGCGACACGAACGGGGACTTAGAATTTTTTCGCTCGGGCTCCGGAGCGACACGAACGGGGACTTAGAATTTTTTCGCTCGGGCTCCGGAGCGACACGATCGCTCCGTTATTCTACGTTCTCTCGGTCCACGGGCATCAGAGAGCAAAACAGCCTAATAGTTTTAGAGTGCCTCAACGATCAGGAATATGGATCTAACGTTCTCGTTTCGAACCGACGACTTTCGGTTCCGGAGCGACACGAACGCTCCATGATTCTCGATTATCTCGACACAGGTAAGAGACAGAGGAGAACAAGTGTATGGTTTTAGAGAGCCACGAGCACCAGGAATAAGGATCTACCGTTTTCATTTCGTTCCGTCGACATTCGGTTCCGGAGCGACACGAACGGGGACTTAGAATTTTTTCGCTCGGGCTCCGGAGCGACACGAACGGGGACTTGGAATTTTTTCGCTCGGGCTCCGGAGCGACACGATCGCTCCGTTATTCTACGTTCTCTCGGTCCACGGGCATCAGAGAGCAAAACAGCCTAATAGTTTTAGAGTGCCTCAACGATCAGGAATATGGATCTAACGTTCTCGTTTCGAACCGACGACTTTCGGTTCCGGAGCGACACGAACGCTCCATGATTCTCGATTATCTCGACACAGGTAAGAGACAGAGGAGAACAAGTGTATGGTTTTAGAGAGCCACGAGCACCAGGAATAAGGATCTGCCGTTGTCATTTCGTTCCGTCGACATTCGGTTCCGGAGCGACACGAACGGGGACTTAGAATTTTTTCGCTCGTACTCCGGAGCGACACGATCGCTCCGATATTCTACGTTCTCTCGGTCCACGGGCTTCAGAGAGCAAAACAGCCTAATAGTTTTAGAGTGCCTCAACGATCAGGAATATGGATCTAACGTTCTCGTTTCGAACCGACGACTTTCGGTTCCGGAGCGACACGAACGCTCCATGATTCTCGATTATCTCGACACAGGTAAGAGACAGAGGAGAACAAGTGTATGGTTTTAGAGAGCCACGAGCACCAGGAATAAGGATCTACCGTTGTCATTTCGTTCCGTCGACATTCGGTTCCGGAGCGACACGAACGGGGACTTAGAATTTTTTCGCTCGGGCTCCGGAGCGACACGAACGGGGACTTAGAATTTTTTCGCTCGGGCTCCGGAGCGACACGATCGCTCCGTTATTCTACGTTCTCTCGGTCCACGGGCATCAGAGAGCAAAACAGCCTAATAGTTTTAGAGTGCCTCAACGATCAGGAATATGGATCTAACGTTCTCGTTTCGAACCGACGACTTTCGGTTCCGGAGCGACACGAACGCTCCATGATTCTCGATTATCTCGACACAGGTAAGAGACAGAGGAGAACAAGTGTATGGTTTTAGAGAGCCACGAGCACCAGGAATAAGGATCTACCGTTGTCATTTCGTTCCGTCGACATTCGGTTCCGGAGCGACACGAACGGGGACTTAGAATTTTTTCGCTCGGGCTCCGGAGCGACACGATCGCTCCGTTATTCTACGTTCTCTCGGTCCACGGGCATCAGAGAGCAAAACAGCCTAATAGTCTTAGAGTGCCTCAACGATCAGGAATATGGATCTAACGTTCTCGTTTCGAACCGACGACTTTCGGTTCCGGAGCGACACGAACGCTCCATGATTCTTGATTATCTCGACACAGGTAAGAGACAGAGGAGAACAAGTGTATGGTTTTAGAGAGCCACGAGCACCAGGAATAAGGATCTACCGTTGTCATTTCGTTCCGTCGACATTCGGTTCCGGAGCGACACGAACGGGGACTTAGAATTTTTTCGCTCGGGCTCCGGAGCGATACGAACGGGGACTTAGAATTTTTTCGCTCGGGCTCCGGAGCGACACGATCGCTCCGTTATTCTACGTTCTCTCGGTCCACGGGCATCCGAGAGCAAAACAGCCTAATAGTTTTAGAGTGCCTCAACGATCAGGAATATGGATCTAACGTTCTCGTTTCGAACCGACGACTTTCGGTTCCGGAGCGACACGAACGCTCCATGATTCTCGATTATCTCGACACAGGTAAGAGACAGAGGAGAACAAGTGTATGGTTTTAGAGAGCCACGAGCACCAGGAATAAGGATCTACCGTTGTCATTTCGTTCCGTCGGCATTCGGTTCCGGAGCGACACGAACGGGGACTTAGAATTTTTTCGCTCTGGCTCCGGAGCGACACGAACGGGGACTTAGAATTTTTTCGCTCGGGCTCCGGAGCGACACGATCGCTCCGTTATTCTACGTTCTCTCGGTCCACGGGCATCAGAGAGCAAAACAGCCTAATAGTCTTAGAGTGCCTCAACGATCAGGAATATGGATCTAACGTTCTCGTTTCGAACCGACGACTTTCGGTTCCGGAGCGACACGAACGCTCCATGATTCTTGATTATCTCGACACAGGTAAGAGACAGAGGAGAACAAGTGTATGGTTTTAGAGAGCCACGAGCACCAGGAATAAGGATCTACCGTTGTCATTTCGTTCCGTCGACATTCGGTTCCGGAGCGACACGAACGCTCCATGATTCTCGATTATCTCGACACAGGTAAGAGACAGAGGAGAACAAGTGTATGGTTTTAGAGAGCCACGAGCACCAGGAATAAGGATCTACCGTTGTCATTTCGTTCCGTCGACATTCGGTTCCGGAGCGACACGAACGGGGACTTAGAATTTTTTCGCTCGGGCTCCGGAGCGACACGAACGGGGACTTGGAATTTTTTCGCTCGGGCTCCGGAGCGACACGATCGCTCCGTTATTCTACGTTCTCTCGGTCCACGGGCATCAGAGAGCAAAACAGCCTAATAGTTTTAGAGTGCCTCAACGATCAGGAATATGGATCTAACGTTCTCGTTTCGAACCGACGACTTTCGGTTCCGGAGCGACACGAACGCTCCATGATTCTCGATTATCTCGACACAGGTAAGAGACAGAGGAGAACAAGTGTATGGTTTTAGAGAGCCACGAGCACCAGGAATAAGGATCTACCGTTGTCATTTCGTTCCGTCGACATTCGGTTCCGGAGCGACACGAACGGGGACTTAGAATTTTTTCGCTCGGGCTCCGGAGCGACACGAACGGGGACTTAGAATTTTTTCGCTCGGGCTCCGGAGCGACACGATCGCTCCGTTATTCTACGTTCTCTCGGTCCACGGGCATCAGAGAGCAAAACAGCCTAATAGTTTTAGAGTGCCTCAACGATCAGGAATATGGATCTAACGTTCTCGTTTCGAACCGACGTCTTTCGGTTCCGGAGCGACACGAACGCTCCATGATTCTCGATTATCTCGACACAGGTAAGAGACAGAGGAGAACAAGTGTATGGTTTTAGAGAGCCACGAGCACCAGGAATAAGGATCTACCGTTGTCATTTCGTTCCGTCGACATTTGGTTCCGGAGCGACACGAACGGGGACTTAGAATTATTTCGCTCGGGCTCCGGAGCGACACGAACGGGGACTTAGAATTTTTTCGCTCGGGCTCCGGAGCGACACGATCGCTCCGTTATTCTACGTTCTCTCGGTCCACGGGCATCAGAGAGCAAAACAGCCTAATAGTTTTAGAGTGCCTCCACGATCAGGAATATGGATCTAACGTTCTCGTTTCGAACCGACGACTTTCGGTTCCGGAGCGACACGAACGCTCCATGATTCTCGATTATCTCGACACAGGTAAGAGACAGAGGAGAACAAGTGTATGGTTTTAGAGAGCCACGAGCACCAGGAATAAGGATCTACCGTTGTCATTTCGTTCCGTCGACATTCGGTTCCGGAGCGACACGAACGGGGACTTAGAATTTTTTCGCTCGGGCTCCGGAGCGACACGAACGGGGACTTAGAATTTTTTCGCTCGGGCTCCGGAGCGACACGATCGCTCCGTTATTCTACGTTCTCTCGGTCCACGGGCATCAGAGAGCAAAACAGCCTAATAGTTTTAGAGTGCCTCAACGTTCAGGAATATGGATCTAACGTTCTCGTTTCGAACCGACGACTTTCGGTTCCGGAGCGACACGAACGCTCCATGATTCTCGATTATCTCGACACAGGTAAGAGACAGAGGAGAACAAGTGTATGGTTTTAGAGAGCCACGAGCACCAGGAATAAGGATCTACCGTTGTCATTTCGTTCCGTCGACATTCGGTTCCGGAGCGACACGAACGGGACTTAGAATTTTTTCGCTCGGGCTCCGGAGCGACACGAACGGGGACTTAGAATTTTTTCGCTCGGGCTCCGGAGCGACACGATCGCTCCGTTATTCTACGTTCTCTCGGTCCACGGGCATCAGAGAGCAAAACAGCCTAATAGTTTTAGAGTGCCTCAACGATCAGGAATATGGATCTAACGTTCTCGTTTCGAACCGACGACTTTCGGTTCCGGAGCGACACGAACGCTCCATGATTCTCGATTATCTCGACACAGGTAAGAGACAGAGGAGAACAAGTGTATGGTTTTAGAGAGCCACGAGCACCAGGAATAAGGATCTACCGTTGTCATTTCGTTCCGTCGACATTCGGTTCCGGAGCGACACGAACGCTCCATGATTCTCGATTATCTCGACACAGGTAAGAGACAGAGGAGAACAAGTGTATGGTTTTAGAGAGCCACGAGCACCAGGAATAAGGATCTACCGTTGTCATTTCGTTCCGTCGACATTCGGTTCCGGAGCGACACGAACGGGGACTTAGAATTTTTTCGCTCGGGCTCCGGAGCGACACGAACGGGGACTTAGAATTTTTTCGCTCGGGCTCCGGAGCGACACGATCGCTCCGTTATTCTACGTTCTCTCGGTCCACGGGCATCAGAGAGCAAAACAGCCTAATAGTTTTAGAGTGCCTCAACGATCAGGAATATGGATCTAACGTTCTCGTTTCGAACCGACGACTTTCGGTTCCGGAGCGACACGAACGCTCCATGATTCTCGATTATCTCGACACAGGTAAGAGACAGAGGAGAACAAGTGTATGGTTTTAGAGAGCCACGAGCACCAGGAATAAGGATCTACCGTTGTCATTTCGTTCCGTCGACATTCGGTTCCGGAGCGACACGAACGCTCCATGATTCTCGATTATCTCGACACAGGTAAGAGACAGAGGAGAACAAGTGTATGGTTTTAGAGAGCCACGAGCACCAGGAATAAGGATCTACCGTTGTCATTTCGTTCCGTCGACATTCGGTTCCGGAGCGACACGAACGGGGACTTAGAATTTTTTCGCTCGGGCTCCGGAGCGACACGAACGGGGACTTAGAATTTTTTCGCTCGGGCTCCGGAGCGACACGATCGCTCCGTTATTCTACGTTCTCTCGGTCCACGGGCATCAGAGAGCAAAACAGCCTAATAGTTTTAGAGTGCCTCAACGATCAGGAATATGGATCTAACGTTCTCGTTTCGAACCGACGACTTTCGGTTCCGGAGCGACACGAACGCTCCATGATTCTCGATTATCTCGACACAGGTAAGAGACAGAGGAGAACAAGTGTATGGTTTTAGAGAGCCACGAGCACCAGGAATAAGGATCTACCGTTGTCATTTCGTTCCGTCGACATTCGGTTCCGGAGCGACACGAACGGGGACTTAGAATTTTTTCGCTCGGGCTCCGGAGCGACACGAACGGGGACTTAGAATTTTTTCGCTCGGGCTCCGGAGCGACACGATCGCTCCATGATTCTCGATTATCTCGACACAGGTAAGAGACAGAGGAGAACAAGTGTATGGTTTTAGAGAGCCACGAGCACCAGGAATAAGGATCTACCGTTGTCATTTCGTTCCGTCGACATTCGGTTCCGGAGCGACACGAACGGGGACTTAGAATTTTTTCGCTCGGGCTCCGGAGCGACACGAACGGGGACTTAGAATTTTTTCGCTCGGGCTCCGGAGCGACACGATCGCTCCGTTATTCTACGTTCTCTCGGTCCACGGGCATCAGAGAGCAAAACAGCCTAATAGTTTTAGAGTGCCTCAACGATCAGGAATATGGATCTAACGTTCTCGTTTCGAACCGACGACTTTCGGTTCCGGAGCGACACGAACGCTCCATGATTCTCGATTATCTCGACACAGGTAAGAGACAGAGGAGAACAAGTGTATGGTTTTAGAGAGGCACGAGCACCAGGAATAAGGATCTACCGTTGTCATTTCGTTCCGTCGACATTCGGTTCCGGAGCGACACGAACGGGGACTTAGAATTTTTTCGCTCGGGCTCCGGAGCGACACGAACGGGGACTTAGAATTTTTTCGCTCGGGCTCCGGAGCGACACGATCGCTCCGTTATTCTACGTTCTCTCGGTCCACGGGCATCAGAGAGCAAAACAGCCTAATAGTTTTAGAGTGCCTCAACGATCAGGAATATGGATCTAACGTTCTCGTTTCGAACCGACGACTTTCGGTTCCGGAGCGACACGAACGCTCCATGATTCTCGATTATCTCGACACAGGTAAGAGACAGAGGAGAACAAGTGTATGGTTTTAGAGAGCCACGAGCACCAGGAATAAGGATCTACCGTTGTCATTTCGTTCCGTCGACATTCGGTTCCGGAGCGACACGAACGGGGACTTAGAATTTTTTCGCTCGGGCTCCGGAGCGACACGAACGGGGACTTAGAATTTTTTCGCTCGGGCTCCGGAGCGACACGATCGCTCCGTTATTCTACGTTCTCTCGGTCCACGGGCATCAGAGAGCAAAACAGCCTAATAGTTTTAGAGTGCCTCGACGATCAGGAATATGGCTCTAACGTTCTCGTTTCGAACCGACGACTTTCGGTTCCGGAGCGACACGAACGCTCCATGATTCTCGATTATCTCGACACAGGTAAGAGACAGAGGAGAACAAGTGTATGGTTTTAGAGAGCCACGAGCACCAGGAATAAGGATCTACCGTTGTCATTTCGTTCCGTCGACATTCGGTTCCGGAGCGACACGAACGGGGACTTAGAATTTTTTCGCTCGGGCTCCGGAGCGACACGAACGGGGACTTAGAATTTTTTCGCTCGGGCTCCGGAGCGACACGATCGCTCCGTTATTCTACGTTCTCTCGGTCCACGGGCATCAGAGAGCAAAACAGCCTAATAGTTTTAGAGTGCCTCAACGATCAGGAATATGGATCTAACGTTCTCGTTTCGAACCGACGACTTTCGTTTCCGGAGCGACACGAACACTCCATGATTCTCGATTATCTCGACACAGCTAAGAGACAGAGGAGAACAAGTGTATGGTTTTAGAGAGCCACGAGCACCAGGAATAAGGATCTACCGTTGTCATTTCGTTCCGTCGACATTCGGTTCCGGAGCGACACGAACGGGGACTTAGAATTTTTTCGCTCGGGCTCCGGAGCGACACGAACGGGGACTTAGAATTTTTTCGCTCGGGCTCCGGAGCGACACGATCGCTCCGTTATTCTACGTTCTCTCGGTCCACGGGCATCAGAGAGCAAAACAGCCTAATAGTTTTAGAGTGCCTCAACGATCAGGAATAATGATCTAACGTTCTAGTTTCGAACCGACGACTTTCGGTTCCGGAGCGACACGAACGCTCCATGATTCTCTATTATCTCGACACAGGTAAGAGACAGAGGACAACAAGTGTATGGATTTAGAGAGCCACGAACACCAGGAATAAGGATCTACCGTTGTCCCTTCGTTCCGTCGACATTCGGTTCCGGAGCGACACGAACGGGGACTTAGAATTATTTCGCTCGACCTCCGGAGCGACACGATCGCTCCGTTATTCTACGTTCTCTCGGTCCACGGGCATCAGAGAGCAAAACAGCCTAATAGTTTTAGAGTGCCTCAACGATCAGGAATAAGGATCTAACGTTCTCGTTTCGAACCGACGACTTTCGGTTCCGGAGCGACACGAACGCTCCATGATTCTCTATTATCTCGACACAGGTAAGAGACAGAGGACAACAAGTGTATGGATTTAGAGAGCCACGAACACCAGGAATAAGGATCTACCGTTGTCCCTACGTTCCGTCGACATTCGGTTCCGGGGCGACACGAACGGGGACTTAGAATTTTTTCGCTCGGGCTCCGGAGCGACACGAACGGGGACTTAGAATTTTTTCGCTCGAACTCCGGAGCGACACGATCGCTCCGTTATTCTACGTTCTCTCGGTCCACGGGCATCAGAGAGCAAAACAGCCTAATAGTTTTAGAGTGCCTCAACGACCAGGAATAAGGATCTAACGTTCTCGTTTCGAACCGACGACTTTCGGTTCCGGAGCGACACGAACGCTCCATGATTCTCGATTATCTCGACACAGGTAAGAGACAGAGGACAACAAGTGTATGGTTTTAGAGATCCACGAGCACCAGGAATAAGGATCTACCGTTGTCCCTTCGTTCCGTCGACATTCGGTTCCGGAGCGACACGAACGGGGACTTAGAATTTTTTCGCTCGGGCTCCGGAGCGACACGATCGCTCCGTTATTCTACGTTCTCTCGGTCCACGGGCATCAGAGAGCAAAACAGCCTAATAGTTTTAGAGTGCCTCAACGATCAGGAATAAGGATCTAACGTTCTCGTTTCGAACCGACGACTTTCGGTTCCGGAGCGACACGAACGCTCCATGATTCACGATTATCTCGACACAGGTAAGAGACAGAGGACAACAAGTGTATGGTTTTAGAGTGCCACGAGCACCAGGAATAAGGATCTACCGTTGTCCCTTCGTTCCGTCGACATTCGGTTCCGGAGCGACACGAACGGGGACTTAGAATTTTTTCGCTCGGGCTCCGGAGCGACACGAACGGGGACTTAGCATTTTTTCGCTCGAACTCCGGAGCGACACGATCGCTCCGTTATTCTACGTTCTCTCGGTCCACGGGCATCAGAGAGCAAAACAGCCTAATAGTTTTAGAGTGCCTCAACGATCAGGAATAAGGATCTAACGTTCTCGTTTCGAACCGACGACTTTCGGTTCCGGAGCGACAGGAACGCTCCATGATTCTCGATTATCTCGACACAGGTAAGAGACAGAGGACAACAAGTGTATGGTTTTAGAGAGCCACGAGCACCAGGAATAAGGATCTACCGTTGTCCCTTCGTTCCGTCGACATTCGGTTCCGGAGCGACACGAACGGGGACTTAGAATTTTTTCGCGCGGGCTCCGGAGCGACACGAACGGGGACTTAGCATTTTTTCGCTCGAACTCCGGAGCGACACGATCGCTCCGTTATTCTACGTTCTCTCGGTCCACGGGCATCAGAGAGCAAAACAGCCTAATAGTTTTAGAGTGCCTCAACGATCAGGAATAAGGATCTAACGTTCTCGTTTCGAACCGACGACTTTCGGTTCCGGAGCGACAGGAACGCTCCATGATTCTCGATTATCTCGACACAGGTAAGAGACAGAGGACAACAAGTGTATGGTTTTAGAGAGCCACGAGCACCAGGAATAAGGATCTACCGTTGTCCCTTCGTTCCGTCGACATTCGGTACCGGAGCGACACGAACGGGGACTTAGCATTTTTCGCTCGAACTCCGGAGCGACACGATCGCTCCGTTATTCTACGTTCTCTCGGTCCACGGGCATCAGAGAGCAAAACAGCCTAATAGTTTTAGAGTGCCTCAACGATCAGGAATAAGGATCTAACGTTCTCGTTTCGAACCGACGACTTTCGGTTCCGGAGCGACACGAACGCTCCATGATTCTCTATTATCTCGACACAGGTAAGAGACAGAGGACAACAAGTGTATGGATTTAGAGAGCCAGGAACACCAGGAATAAGGATCTACCGTTGTCCCTTCGTTCCGTCGACATTCGGTTCCGGAGCGACACGAACGGGGACTTAGAATTATTTCGCTCGACCTCCGGAGCGACACGATCGCTCCGTTATTCTACGTTCTCTCGGTCCACGGGCATCAGAGAGCAAAACAGCCTAATAGTTTTAGAGTGCCTCAACGATCAGGAATAAGGATCTAACGTTCTCGTTTCGAACCGACGACTTTCGGTTCCGGAGCGACACGAACGCTCCATGATTCTCTATTATCTCGACACAGGTAAGAGACAGAGGACAACAAGTGTATGGTTTTAGAGAGCCACGAGCACCAGGAATAAGGATCTAACGTTGTCCCTTCGTTCCGTCGACATTCGGTTCCGGAGCGACACGAACGGGGACTTAGAATTTTTTCGCTCGGGCTCCGGAGCGACACGAACGTGGACTTAGCATTTTTCGCTCGAACTCCGGAGCGACACGATCGCTCCGTTATTCTACGTTCTCTCGGTCCACGGGCATCAGAGAGCAAAACAGCCTAATAGTTTTAGAGTGCCTCAACGATCAGGAATAAGGATCTAACGTTCTCGTTTCGAACCGACGACTTTCGGTTCCGGAGCGACACGAACGCTCCATGATTCTCTATTATCTCGACACAGGTAAGAGACAGAGGACAACAAGTGTATGGATTTAGAGAGCCACGAACACCAGGAATAAGGATCTACCGTTGTCCCTTCGTTCCGTCGACATTCGGTTCCGGAGCGACACGAACGGGGACTTAGAATTATTTCGCTCGACCTCCGGAGCGACACGATCGCTCCGTTATTCTACGTTCTCTCGGTCCACGGGCATCAGAGAGCAAAACAGCCTAATAGTTTTAGAGTGCCTCAACGATCAGGAATAAGGATCTAACGTTCTCGTTTCGAACCGACGACTTTCGGTTTCGGAGCGACACGAACGCTCCATGATTCTCGATTATCTCGACACAGGTAAGAGACAGAGGACAACAAGTGTATGGTTTTAGAGAGCCACGAGCACCAGGAATAAGGATCTAACGTTGTCCCTTCGTTCCGTCGACATTCGGTTCCGGAGCGACACGAACGGGGACTTAGAATTTTTTCGCTCGGGCTCCGGAGCGACACGAACGGGGACTTAGCATTTTTCGCTCGAACTCCGGAGCGACACGATCGCTCCGTTATTCTACGTTCTCCCGGTCCACGGGCATCAGAGAGCAAAACAGCCTAATAGTTTTAGAGTGCCTCAACGATCAGGAATAAGGATCTAACGTTCTCGTTTCGAACCGACGACTTTCGGTTCCGGAGCGACACGAACGCTCCATGATTCTCTATTATCTCGACACAGGTAAGAGACAGAGGACAACAAGTGTATGGATTTAGAGAGCCACGAACACCAGGAATAAGGATCTACCGTTGTCCCTTCGTTCCGTCGACATTCGGTTCCGGAGCGACACGAACGGAGACTTAGAATTATTTCGCTCGACCTCCGGAGCGACACGATCGCTCCGTTATTCTACGTTCTCTCGGTCCACGGGCATCAGAGAGCAAAACAGCCTAATAGTTTTAGAGTGCCTCAACGATCAGGAATAAGGATCTAACGTTCTCGTTTCGAACCGACGACTTTCGGTTCCGGAGCGACACGAACGCTCCATGATTCTCTATTATCTCGACACAGGTAAGAGACAGAGGACAACAAGTGTATGGATTTAGAGAGCCACGAACACCAGGAATAAGGATCTACCGTTGTCCCTACGTTCCGTCGACATTCGGTTCCGGGGCGACACGAACGGGGACTTAGAATTTTTTCGCTCGGGCTCCGGAGCGACACGAACGGGGACTTAGAATTTTTTCGCTCGAACTCCGGAGCGACACGATCGCTCCGTTATTCTACGTTCTCTCGGTCCACGGGCATCAGAGAGCAAAACAGCCTAATAGTTTTAGAGTGCCTCAACGATCAGGAATAAGGATCTAACGTTCTCGTTTCGAACCGACGACTTTCGGTTCCGGAGCGACACGAACGCTCCATGATTCACGATTATCTCGACACAGGTAAGAGACAGAGGACAACAAGTGTATGGTTTTAGAGTGCCACGAGCACCAGGAATAAGGATCTACCGTTGTCCCTTCGTTCCGTCGACATTCGGTTCCGGAGCGACACGAACGGGGACTTAGAATTTTTTCGCTCGGGCTCCGGAGCGACACGAACGGGGACTTAGCATTTTTTCGCTCGAACTCCGGAGCGACACGATCGCTCCGTTATTCTACGTTCTCTCGGTCCACGGGCATCAGAGAGCAAAACAGCCTAATAGTTTTAGAGTGCCTCAACGATCAGGAATAAGGATCTAACGTTCTCGTTTCGAACCGACGACTTTCGGTTCCGGAGCGACAGGAACGCTCCATGATTCTCGATTATCTCGACACAGGTAAGAGACAGAGGACAACAAGTGTATGGTTTTAGAGAGCCACGAGCACCAGGAATAAGGATCTACCGTTGTCCCTTCGTTCCGTCGACATTCGGTTCCGGAGCGACACGAACGGGGACTTAGAATTTTTTCGCTCGGGCTCCGGAGCGACACGATCGCTCCGTTATTCTACGTTCTCTCGGTCCACGGGCATCAGAGAGCAAAACAGCCTAATAGTTTTAGAGTGCCTCAACGATCAGGAATAAGGATCTAACGTTCTCGTTTCGAACCGACGACTTTCGGTTCCGGAGCGACACGAACGCTCCATGATTCACGATTATCTCGACACAGGTAAGAGACAGAGGACAACAAGTGTATGGTTTTAGAGTGCCACGAGCACCAGGAATAAGGATCTACCGTTGTCCCTTCGTTCCGTCGACATTCGGTTCCGGAGCGACACGAACGGGGACTTAGAATTTTTTCGCTCGGGCTCCGGAGCGACACGAACGGGGACTTAGCATTTTTTCGCTCGAACTCCGGAGCGACACGATCGCTCCGTTATTCTACGTTCTCTCGGTCCACGGGCATCAGAGAGCAAAACAGCCTAATAGTTTTAGAGTGCCTCAACGATCAGGAATAAGGATCTAACGTTCTCGTTTCGAACCGACGACTTTCGGTTCCGGAGCGACAGGAACGCTCCATGATTCTCGATTATCTCGACACAGGTAAGAGACAGAGGACAACAAGTGTATGGTTTTAGAGAGCCACGAGCACCAGGAATAAGGATCTACCGTTGTCCCTTCGTTCCGTCGACATTCGGTTCCGGAGCGACACGAACGGGGACTTAGAATTTTTTCGCTCGGGCTCCGGAGCGACACGATCGCTCCGTTATTCTACGTTCTCTCGGTCCACGGGCATCAGAGAGCTAAACAGCCTAATAGTTTTAGAGTGCCTCAACGATCAGGAATAAGGATCTAACGTTCTCGTTTCGAACCGACGACTTTCGGTTTCGGAGCGACACGAACGCTCCATGATTCTCGATTATCTCGACACAGGTAAGAGACAGAGGACAACAAGTGTATGGTTTTAGAGAGCCACGAGCACCAGGAATAAGGATCTAACGTTGTCCCTTCGTTCCGTCGACATTCGGTTCCGGAGCGACACGAACGGGGACTTAGAATTTTTTCGCTCGGGCTCCGGAACGACACGAACGGGGACTTAGAATTTTTTCGCTCGAACTCCGGAGCGACACGATCGCTCCGTTATTCTACGTTCTCTCGGTCCACGGGCATCAGAGAGCAAAACAGCCTAATAGTTTTAGAGTGCCTCAACGATCAGGAATAAGGATCTAACGTTCTCGTTTCGAACCGACGACTTTCGGTTTCGGAGCGACACGAACGCTCCATGATTCTCGATTATCTCGACACAGGTAAGAGACAGAGGACAACAAGTGTATGGTTTTAGAGAGCCACGAGCACCAGGAATAAGGATCTAACGTTGTCCCTTCGTTCCGTCGACATTCGGTTCCGGAGCGACACGAACGGGGACTTAGAATTTTTTCGCTCGGGCTCCGGAACGACACGAACGGGGACTTAGAATTTTTTCGCTCGAACTCCGGAGCGACACGATCGCTCCGTTATTCTACGTTCTCTCGGTCCACGGGCATCAGAGAGCAAAACAGCCTAATAGTTTTAGAGTGCCTCAACGATCAGGAATAAGGATCTAACGTTCTCGTTTCGAACCGACGACTTTCGGTTCCGGAGCGACACGAACGCTCCATGATTCTCGATTATCTCGACACAGGTAAGAGACAGAGGACAACAAGTGTATGGTTTTAGAGAGCCACGAGCACCAGGAATAAGGATCTAACGTTGTCCCTTCGTTCCGTCGACATTCGGTTCCGGAGCGACACGAACGGGGACTTAGAATTTTTTCGCTCGGGCTCCGGAGCGAAACGAACGGGGACTTAGAATTTTTTCGCTCGAACTCCGGAGCGACACGATCGCTCCGTTATTCTACGTTCTCTCGGTCCGCGGGCAACAGATAGCAAAACAGCCTAATAGTTTCAGAGTGCCTCAACGATCAGGAATAAGGATCTAACGTTCTCGTTTCGATCCGACGACTTTCGGTTCCGGAGCGACACGAACGCTCCATGATTCTCGATTATCTCGACACAGGTAAGAGACAGAGGACAACAAGTGTATGGTTTTAGAGAGCCACGAGCACCAGGAATAAGGATCTACCGTTGTCCCTTCGTTCCGTCGACATTCGGTTCCGGAGCGACACGAACGGGGACTTAGAATTATTTCGCTCGAACTCCGGAGCGACACGATCGCTCCGTTATTCTACGTTCTCTCGGTCCACGGGCATCAGAGAGCAAAACAGCCTAATAGTTTTAGAGAGCCTCAACGATCAGGAATAAGGATCTAACGTTCTCGTTTCGAACCGACGACTTTCGGTTCCGGAGCGACACGAACGCTCCATGATTCTCGATTATCTCGACACAGGTAAGAGACAGAGGACAACAAGTGTATGGTTTTAGAGAGCCACGAGCACCAGGAATAAGGATCTACCGTTGTCCCTTCGTTCCGTCGACTTTCGGTTCCGGAGCGACACGAACGGGGAATTAGAATTATTTCGTTCGAACTCCGGAGCGACACGATCGCTCCGTTATTCTACGTTCTCTCGGTCCACGGGCATCAGAGAGCAAAACAGCCTAATAGTTTTAGAGTGCCTCAACGATCAGGAATATGGATCTGTCGTTCTCGTTTCGAACCGACGACTTTCGGTTCCGGAGCGACACGAACGCTCCATGATTCTCGATTATCTCGACACAGGTAAGAGACAGAGGAGAACAAGTGTATGGTTTTAGAGAGCCACGAGCACCAGGAATAAGGATCTACCATTGTCATTTCATTCCGTCGACATTCGGTTCCGGAGCGACACGAACGGGGACTTAGAATTATTTCGCTCGACCTCCGGAGCGACACGATCGCTCCGTTATTCTACGTTCTCTCGGTCCACGGGCATCAGAGAGCAAAACAGCCTAATAGTTTTAGAGTGCCTCAACGATCAGGAATAAGGATCTAACGTTCTCGTTTCGAACCGACGACTTTCGGTTCCGGAGCGACACGAACGCTCCATGATTCTCTATTATCTCGACACAGGTAAGAGACAGAGGACAACAAGTGTATGGATTTAGAGAGCCACGAACACCAGGAATAAGGATCTACCGTTGTCCCTTCGTTCCGTTGACATTCGGTTCCGGGGCGACACGAACGGGGACTTAGAATTTTTTCGCTCGGGCTCCGGAGCGACACGATCGCTCCGTTATTCTACGTTCTCTCGGTCCACGGGCATCAGAGAGCAAAACAGCCTAATAGTTTTAGAGTGCCTCAACGATCAGGAATAAGGATCTAACGTTCTCGTTTCGAACCGACGACTTTCGGTTCCGGAGCGACAGGAACGCTCCATGATTCTCGATTATCTCGACACAGGTAAGAGACAGAGGAGAACAAGTGTATGGTTTTAGAGAGCCACGAGCACCAGGAATAAGGATCTACCATTGTCATTTCGTTCCGTCGACATTCGGTTCCGGAGCGACACGAACGGGGACTTAGAATTTTTTCGCTCGGGCTGCGGAGCGACACGAACGGGGACTTAGAATTTTTTCGCTCGGGCTCCGGAGCGACACGATCGCTCCGTTATTCTACGTTCTCTCGGTCCGCGGGCAACAGAGAGCAAAACAGCCTAATAGTTTTAGAGTGTCTCAACGATCAGGAATAAGGATCTAACGTTCTCGCTTCGAACCGACGACTTTCGGTTCCGGAGCGACACGAACGCTCCATGATTCTCGATTATCTCGACACAGGTAAGAGACAGAGGACAACAAGTGTATGGTTTTAGAGAGCCACGAGCACCAGGAATAAGGATCTAGCGTTGTCCCTTCGTTCCGTCGACATTCGGTTCCGGAGCGACACGAACGGGGACTTAGAATTTTTTCGCTCAGGCTCCGGAGCGACACGAACGGGGACTTAGAATTTTTTCGTTCGAACTCCGGAGCGACACGATCGCTCCGTTATTCTACGTTCTCTCGGTCGACGGGCATCAGAGAGCAAAACAGCCTAATAGTTTTAGAGTGCCTCAACGATCAGGAATAAGGATCTAACGTTCTCGTTTCGAACCGACGACTTTCGGTTCCGGAGCGACACGAACGCTCCATGATTCTCGATTACCTCGACACAGGTAAGAGACAGAGGACAACAAGTGTATGGTTTTAGAGAGCCACGAGCACCAGGAATAAGGTTCTACCGTTGTCCCTTCGTTCCGTCGACATTCGGTTCCGCAGCGACACGAACGGGGACTTAGAATTTTTTCGCTCGGACTCCGGAGCGACACGATCGCCGTGCTATTCTACGTTCTCTCGGTCCACGGGCATCAGAGCGCAAAACAGCCTAATAGTTTTAGAGCGCCTCAACGATCAGGAATAAGGATCTAACGTTCTCGCTTCGAACCGACGACTTTCGGTTCCGGAGCGACACGAACGCTCCATGATTCTCGATTATCTCGACACAGGTAAGAGACAGAGGACAACAAGTGTATGGTTTTAGAGAGCCACGAGCACCAGGAATAAGGATCTACCGTTGTCCCTTCGTTCCGTCGACATTCGGTTCCGGAGAGACACGAACGGGGACTTAGAATCTTTTCGCTCGAACTCCGGAGCGACACGATCGCTCCGTTATTCTACGTTCTCTCGGTCCACGGGCAACAGAGAGCAAAACAGTCTAATAGTTTTAGAGTGCCTCAACGATCAGGAATAAGGATCTAACGTTCTCGTTTCGAACCGACGACTTTCGGTTCCGGAGCGACACGAACGCTCCATGATTCTCTATTATCTCGACACAGGTAAGAGACAGAGGACAACAAGTGTATGGATTTAGAGAGCCACGAACACCAGGAATAAGGATCTACCGTTGTCCCTTCGTTCCGTCGACATTCGGTTCCGGGGCGACACGAACGGGGACTTAGAATTTTTTCGCTCGGGCTCCGGAGCGACACGAACGGGGACTTAGAATTTTTTCGCTCGAACTCCGGAGCGACACGATCGCTCCGTTATTCTACGTTCTCTCGGTCCACGGGCAACAGAGAGCAAAACAGCCTAATAGTTTTAGAGTGCCTCAACGATCAGGAATAAGGATCTAACGTTCTCGTTTCGAACCGACGACTTTCGGTTCCGGAGCGACACGAACGCTCCATGATTCTCGATTATCTCGACACAGGTAAGAGACAGAGGACAACAAGTGTATGGTTTTAGAGAGCCACGAGCGCCAGGAATAAGGTTCTACCGTTGCCCTTCGTTCCGTCGACATTCGGTTCCGGAGCGACACGAACGGGGACTTAGAATTTTTTCGCTCGGGCTCCGGAACGAAACGAACGGGGACTTAGAATTTTTTCGCTCGAACTCCGGAGCGACAGGATCGCTCCGTTATTCTACGTTCTCTCGGTCCACGGGCATCAGAGAGCAAAAGAGCCTAATAGTTTTAGAGTGCCTCAACGATCAGGAATAAGGATCTAACGTTCTCGTTTCGAACCGACGACTTTCGGTTCCGGAGCGACACGAACGCTCCATGATTCTCGATTATCTCGACACAGGTAAGAGACAGAGGACAACAAGTGTATGGTTTTAGAGAGCCACGAGCACCAGGAATAAGGATCTACCGTTGTCCCTTCGTTCCGTCGACATTCGGTTCCGGAGCGACACGAACGGGGACTTAGAATTTTTTCGCTCGGGCTCCGGAGCGACACGAACGGGGACTTAGAATTTTTTCGCTCGAACTCCGGAGCGACACGATCGCTCCGTTATTCTACATTCTCTCGGTCCACGGGCATCAGAGAGCAAAACAGCCTAATAGTTTTAGGGTGTCTCAACGATCAGGAATAAGGATCTAACGTTCTCGCTTCGAACCGACGACTTTCGGTTCCGGAGCGACACGAACGCTCCATGATTCTCGATTATCTCGACACTGGTAAGAGACAGAGGACAACAAGTGTATGGTTTTAGAGAGCCACGAGCACCAGGAATAAGGTTCTACCGTTGTCCCTTCGTTCCGTCGACATTCGGTTCCGGAGCGACACGAACGGGGACTTAGAATGTTTTCGCTCGGGCTCTGGAGCGACACGAACGGGGACTTAGAATTTTTTCGCTCGGACTCCGGAGCGACACGATCGCCGTGCTATTCTACGTTCTCTCGATCCACGGGCATCAGAGCGCAAAACAGCCTAATAGTTTTAGAGCGCCTCAACGATCAGGAATAAGGATCTAACGTTCTCGCTTCGAACCGACGACTTTCGGTTCCGGAGCGACACGAACGCTCCATGATTCTCGATTATCTCGACACAGGTAAGAGACAGAGGACAACAAGTGTATGGTTTTAGAGAGCCACGAGCACCAGGAATAAGGATCTACCGTTGTCCCTTCGTTCCGTCGACATTCGGTTCCGGAGCGACACGAACGGGGACTTAGAATCTTTTCGCTCGAACTCCGGAGCGACACGATCGCTCCGTTATTCTACGTTCTCTCGGTCCACGGGCAACAGAGAGCAAAACAGTCTAATAGTTTTAGAGTGCCTCAACGATCAGGAATAAGGATCTAACGTTCTCGTTTCGAACCGACGACTTTCGGTTCCGGAGCGACACGAACGCTCCATGATTCTCGATTATCTCGACACAGGTAAGAGACAGAGGACAACAAGTGTATGGTTTTAGAGAGCCACGAGCGCCAGGAATAAGGTTCTACCGTTGCCCTTCGTTCCGTCGACATTCGGTTCTGGAGCGACACGAACGGGGACTTAGAATTATTTCGCTCGAACTCCGGAGCGACACGATCGCTCCGTTATTCTACGTTCTCTCGGTCCACGGGCATCAGAGAGCAAAACAGCCTAATAGTTTTAGAGAGCCTCAACGATCAGGAATAAGGATCTAACGTTCTCGTTTCGAACCGACGACTTTCGGTTCCGGAGCGACACGAACGCTCCATGATTCTCGAATATCTCGACACAGGTAAGAGACAGAGGACAACAAGTGTATGGTTTTAGAGAGCCACGAGCACCAGGAATAAGGATCTACCGTTGTCCCTTCGTTCCGTCGACTTTCGGTTCCGGAGCGACACGAACGGGGAATTAGAATTATTTCGTTCGAACTCCGGAGCGACACGATCGCTCCGTTATTCTACGTTCTCTCGGTCCACGGGCATCAGAGAGCAAAACAGCCTAATAGTTTTAGAGTGCCTCAACGATCAGGAATATGGATCTGTCGTTCTCGTTTCGAACCGACGACTTTCGGTTCCGGAGCGACACGAACGCTCCATGATTCTCGATTATCTCGACACAGGTAAGAGACAGAGGAGAACAAGTGTATGGTTTTAGAGAGCCACGAGCACCAGGAATAAGGATCTACCATTGTCATTTCATTCCGTCGACATTCGGTTCCGGAGCGACACGAACGGGGACTTAGAATTATTTCGCTCGACCTCCGGAGCGACACGATCGCTCCGTTATTCTACGTTCTCTCGGTCCACGGGCATCAGAGAGCAAAACAGCCTAATAGTTTTAGAGTGCCTCAACGATCAGGAATAAGGATCTAACGTTCTCGTTTCGAACCGACGACTTTCGGTTCCGGAGCGACACGAACGCTCCATGATTCTCTATTATCTCGACACAGGTAAGAGACAGAGGACAACAAGTGTATGGATTTAGAGAGCCACGAACACCAGGAATAAGGATCTACCGTTGTCCCTTCGTTCCGTTGACATTCGGTTCCGGGGCGACACGAACGGGGACTTAGAATTTTTTCGCTCGGGCTCCGGAGCGACACGATCGCTCCGTTATTCTACGTTCTCTCGGTCCACGGGCATCAGAGAGCAAAACAGCCTAATAGTTTTAGAGTGCCTCAACGATCAGGAATAAGGATCTAACGTTCTCGTTTCGAACCGACGACTTTCGGTTCCGGAGCGACAGGAACGCTCCATGATTCTCGATTATCTCGACACAGGTAAGAGACAGAGGAGAACAAGTGTATGGTTTTAGAGAGCCACGAGCACCAGGAATAAGGATCTACCATTGTCATTTCGTTCCGTCGACATTCGGTTCCGGAGCGACACGAACGGGGACTTAGAATTTTTTCGCTCGGGCTGCGGAGCGACACGAACGGGGACTTAGAATTTTTTCGCTCGGGCTCCGGAGCGACACGATCGCTCCGTTATTCTACGTTCTCTCGGTCCGCGGGCAACAGAGAGCAAAACAGCCTAATAGTTTTAGAGTGTCTCAACGATCAGGAATAAGGATCTAACGTTCTCGCTTCGAACCGACGACTTTCGGTTCCGGAGCGACACGAACGCTCCATGATTCTCGATTATCTCGACACAGGTAAGAGACAGAGGACAACAAGTGTATGGTTTTAGAGAGCCACGAGCACCAGGAATAAGGATCTAGCGTTGTCCCTTCGTTCCGTCGACATTCGGTTCCGGAGCGACACGAACGGGGACTTAGAATTTTTTCGCTCAGGCTCCGGAGCGACACGAACGGGGACTTAGAATTTTTTCGTTCGAACTCCGGAGCGACACGATCGCTCCGTTATTCTACGTTCTCTCGGTCGACGGGCATCAGAGAGCAAAACAGCCTAATAGTTTTAGAGTGCCTCAACGATCAGGAATAAGGATCTAACGTTCTCGTTTCGAACCGACGACTTTCGGTTCCGGAGCGACACGAACGCTCCATGATTCTCGATTACCTCGACACAGGTAAGAGACAGAGGACAACAAGTGTATGGTTTTAGAGAGCCACGAGCACCAGGAATAAGGTTCTACCGTTGTCCCTTCGTTCCGTCGACATTCGGTTCCGCAGCGACACGAACGGGGACTTAGAATTTTTTCGCTCGGACTCCGGAGCGACACGATCGCCGTGCTATTCTACGTTCTCTCGGTCCACGGGCATCAGAGCGCAAAACAGCCTAATAGTTTTAGAGCGCCTCAACGATCAGGAATAAGGATCTAACGTTCTCGCTTCGAACCGACGACTTTCGGTTCCGGAGCGACACGAACGCTCCATGATTCTCGATTATCTCGACACAGGTAAGAGACAGAGGACAACAAGTGTATGGTTTTAGAGAGCCACGAGCACCAGGAATAAGGATCTACCGTTGTCCCTTCGTTCCGTCGACATTCGGTTCCGGAGAGACACGAACGGGGACTTAGAATCTTTTCGCTCGAACTCCGGAGCGACACGATCGCTCCGTTATTCTACGTTCTCTCGGTCCACGGGCAACAGAGAGCAAAACAGTCTAATAGTTTTAGAGTGCCTCAACGATCAGGAATAAGGATCTAACGTTCTCGTTTCGAACCGACGACTTTCGGTTCCGGAGCGACACGAACGCTCCATGATTCTCTATTATCTCGACACAGGTAAGAGACAGAGGACAACAAGTGTATGGATTTAGAGAGCCACGAACACCAGGAATAAGGATCTACCGTTGTCCCTTCGTTCCGTCGACATTCGGTTCCGGGGCGACACGAACGGGGACTTAGAATTTTTTCGCTCGGGCTCCGGAGCGACACGAACGGGGACTTAGAATTTTTTCGCTCGAACTCCGGAGCGACACGATCGCTCCGTTATTCTACGTTCTCTCGGTCCACGGGCAACAGAGAGCAAAACAGCCTAATAGTTTTAGAGTGCCTCAACGATCAGGAATAAGGATCTAACGTTCTCGTTTCGAACCGACGACTTTCGGTTCCGGAGCGACACGAACGCTCCATGATTCTCGATTATCTCGACACAGGTAAGAGACAGAGGACAACAAGTGTATGGTTTTAGAGAGCCACGAGCGCCAGGAATAAGGTTCTACCGTTGCCCTTCGTTCCGTCGACATTCGGTTCCGGAGCGACACGAACGGGGACTTAGAATTTTTTCGCTCGGGCTCCGGAACGAAACGAACGGGGACTTAGAATTTTTTCGCTCGAACTCCGGAGCGACAGGATCGCTCCGTTATTCTACGTTCTCTCGGTCCACGGGCATCAGAGAGCAAAAGAGCCTAATAGTTTTAGAGTGCCTCAACGATCAGGAATAAGGATCTAACGTTCTCGTTTCGAACCGACGACTTTCGGTTCCGGAGCGACACGAACGCTCCATGATTCTCGATTATCTCGACACAGGTAAGAGACAGAGGACAACAAGTGTATGGTTTTAGAGAGCCACGAGCACCAGGAATAAGGATCTACCGTTGTCCCTTCGTTCCGTCGACATTCGGTTCCGGAGCGACACGAACGGGGACTTAGAATTTTTTCGCTCGGGCTCCGGAGCGACACGAACGGGGACTTAGAATTTTTTCGCTCGAACTCCGGAGCGACACGATCGCTCCGTTATTCTACATTCTCTCGGTCCACGGGCATCAGAGAGCAAAACAGCCTAATAGTTTTAGGGTGTCTCAACGATCAGGAATAAGGATCTAACGTTCTCGCTTCGAACCGACGACTTTCGGTTCCGGAGCGACACGAACGCTCCATGATTCTCGATTATCTCGACACTGGTAAGAGACAGAGGACAACAAGTGTATGGTTTTAGAGAGCCACGAGCACCAGGAATAAGGTTCTACCGTTGTCCCTTCGTTCCGTCGACATTCGGTTCCGGAGCGACACGAACGGGGACTTAGAATGTTTTCGCTCGGGCTCTGGAGCGACACGAACGGGGACTTAGAATTTTTTCGCTCGGACTCCGGAGCGACACGATCGCCGTGCTATTCTACGTTCTCTCGATCCACGGGCATCAGAGCGCAAAACAGCCTAATAGTTTTAGAGCGCCTCAACGATCAGGAATAAGGATCTAACGTTCTCGCTTCGAACCGACGACTTTCGGTTCCGGAGCGACACGAACGCTCCATGATTCTCGATTATCTCGACACAGGTAAGAGACAGAGGACAACAAGTGTATGGTTTTAGAGAGCCACGAGCACCAGGAATAAGGATCTACCGTTGTCCCTTCGTTCCGTCGACATTCGGTTCCGGAGCGACACGAACGGGGACTTAGAATCTTTTCGCTCGAACTCCGGAGCGACACGATCGCTCCGTTATTCTACGTTCTCTCGGTCCACGGGCAACAGAGAGCAAAACAGTCTAATAGTTTTAGAGTGCCTCAACGATCAGGAATAAGGATCTAACGTTCTCGTTTCGAACCGACGACTTTCGGTTCCGGAGCGACACGAACGCTCCATGATTCTCGATTATCTCGACACAGGTAAGAGACAGAGGACAACAAGTGTATGGTTTTAGAGAGCCACGAGCGCCAGGAATAAGGTTCTACCGTTGCCCTTCGTTCCGTCGACATTCGGTTCTGGAGCGACACGAACGGGGACTTAGAATTATTTCGCTCGAACTCCGGAGCGACACGATCGCTCCGTTATTCTACGTTCTCTCGGTCCACGGGCATCAGAGAGCAAAACAGCCTAATAGTTTTAGAGAGCCTCAACGATCAGGAATAAGGATCTAACGTTCTCGTTTCGAACCGACGACTTTCGGTTCCGGAGCGACACGAACGCTCCATGATTCTCGAATATCTCGACACAGGTAAGAGACAGAGGACAACAAGTGTATGGTTTTAGAGAGCCACGAGCACCAGGAATAAGGATCTACCGTTGTCCCTTCGTTCCGTCGACATTCGGTTCCGGAGCGACACGAACGGGGACTTAGAATTTTTTCGCTCGGGCTCCGGAGCGAAACGAACGGGGACTTAGAATTTTTTCGCTCGAACTCCGGAGCGACACGATCGCTCCGTTATTCTACGTTCTCTCGGTCCACGGGCATCAGAGAGCAAAACAGCCTAATAGTTTTAGAGTGCCTCAACGATCAGGAATAAGGTTCTAACGTTCTCGTTTCGAAACGACGACTTTCGGTTCCGGAGCGACACGAACGCTCCATGATTCTCGATTATCTCGACACAGGTAAGAGACAGAGGACAACAAGTGTATGGTTTTAGAGAGCCACGAGCACCAGGAATAAGGATCTACCGTTGTCCCTTCGTTCCGTCGACATTCGGTTCCGGAGCGACACGAACGGGGACTTAGAATTTTTTCGCTCGGGCTCCGTAGCGACACGAACGGGGACTTAGAATTTTTTCGCTCGAACTCCGGAGCGACACGATCGCTCCGTTATTCTACGTTCTCTCGGTCCACGGGCATCAGAGAGCAAAACAGCCTAATAGTTGTAGAGTGCCTCAACGATCAGGAATAAGGATCTAACGTTCTCGTTTCGAACCGACGACTTTCGGTTCCGGAGCGACACGAACGCTCCATGATTCTCGATTATCTCGACACAGGTAAGAGACAGAGGACAACAAGTGTATGGTTTTAGAGAGCCACGAGCAACAGGAATAAGGATCTACCGTTGTCCCTTCGTTCCGTCGACATTCGGTTCCGGAGCGACACGAACGGGGACTTAGAATTTTTTCGCTCGGGCTCCGGAGCGACACGAACGGTGACTTAGAATTTTTTCGCGTCGAACTCCGGAGCGACACGATCGCTCCGTTATTCTACGTTCTCTCGGTCCACGGGCATCAGAGAGCAAAAGAGCCTAATAGTTTTAGAGTGCCTCAACGATCAGGAATAAGGATCTAACGTTCTCGTTTCGAACCGACGACTTTCGGTTCCGGAGCGACACGAACGCTCCATGATTCTCGATTATCTCGACACAGGTAAGAGACAGAGGACAACAAGTGTATGGTTTTAGAGAGCCACGAGCACCAGGAATAAGGATCTACCGTTGTCCCTTCGTTCCGTCGACATTCGGTTCCGGAGCGACACGAACGGGGACTTAGAATCTTTTCGCTCGAACTCCGGAGCGACACGATCGCTCCGTTATTCTACGTTCTCTCGGTCCACGGGCAACAGAGAGCAAAACAGTCTAATAGTTTTAGAGTGCCTCAACGATCAGGAATAAGGATCTAACGTTCTCGCTTCGAACCGACGACTTTCGGTTCCGGAGCGACACGAACGCTCCATGATTCTCGATTATCTCGACACAGGTAAGAGACAGAGGACAACAAGTGTATGGTTTTAGAGAGCCACGAGCACCAGGAATAAGGATCTACCGTTGTCCCTTCGTTCCGTCGACATTCGGTTCCGGAGCGACACGAACGGGGACTTAGAATCTTTTCGCTCGAACTCCGGAGCGACACGATCGCTCCGTTATTCTACGTTCTCTCGGTCCACGGGCAACAGAGAGCAAAACAGTCTAATAGTTTTAGAGTGCCTCAACGATCAGGAATAAGGATCTAACGTTCTCGTTTCGAACCGACGACTTTCGGTTCCGGAGCGACACGAACGCTCCATGATTCTCGATTATCTCGACACAGGTAAGAGACAGAGGACAACAAGTGTATGGTTTTAGAGAGCCACCAGCGCCAGGAATAAGGTTCTACCGTTGCCCTTCGTTCCGTCGACATTCGGTTCCGGAGCGACACGAACGGGGACTTAGAATTTTTTCGCTGGAACTCCGGAGCGACACGATCGCTCCGTTATTCTACGTTCTCTCGGTCCACGGGCAACAGAGATCAAAACAGCCTTATAGTTTTAGAGTGCCTCAACGATCAGGAATAAGGATCTAACGTTCTCGTTTCGAACCGACGACTTTCGGTTCCGGAGCGACACGAACGCTCCATGATTCTCGATTATCTCGACACAGGTAAGAGACAGAGGACAACAAGTGTATGGTTTTAGAGAGCCACGAGCACCAGGAATAAGGATCTACCGTTGTCCCTTCGTTCCGTCGACATTCGGTTCCGGAGCGACACGAACGGGGACTTAGAATTTTTTCGCTCGGGCTCCGGAGCGAAACGAACGGGGACTTAGAATTTTTTCGCTCGATCTCCGGAGCGACACGATCGCTCCGTTATTCTACGTTCTCTCGGTCCGCGGGCAACAGAGAGCAAAACAGCCTAATAGTTTTAGAGTGCCTCAACGATCAGGAATAAGGATCTAACGTTCTCGTTTCGATCCGACGACTTTCGGTTCCGGAGCGACACGAACGCTCCATGATTCTCGATTATCTCGACACAGGTAAGAGACAGAGGACAACACGTGTATGGTTTTAGATAGCCACGAGCACCAGGAATAAGGATCTACCGTTGTCCCTTCGTTCCGTCGACATTCGGTTCCGGAGCGACACGAACGGGGACTTAGAATTATTTCGCTCGAACTCCGGAGCGACACGATCGCTCCGTTATTCTACGTTCTCTCGGTCCACGGGCATCAGAGAGCAAAACAGCCTAATAGTTTTAGAGTGCCTCAACGATCAGGAATAAGGTTCTAACGTTCTCGTTTCGAAACGACGACTTTCGGTTCCGGAGCGACACGAACGCTCCATGATTCTCGATTATCTCGACACAGGTAAGAGACAGAGGACAACAAGTGTATGGTTTTAGAGAGCCACGAGCACCAGGAATAAGGATCTACCGTTGTCCCTTCGTTCCGTCGACATTCGGTTCCGGAGCGACACGAACGGGGACTTAGAATTTTTTCGCTCGGGCTCCGTAGCGACACGAACGGGGACTTAGAATTTTTTCGCTCGAACTCCGGAGCGACACGATCGCTCCGTTATTCTACGTTCTCTCGGTCCACGGGCATCAGAGAGCAAAACAGCCTAATAGTTGTAGAGTGCCTCAACGATCAGGAATAAGGATCTAACGTTCTCGTTTCGAACCGACGACTTTCGGTTCCGGAGCGACACGAACGCTCCATGATTCTCGATTATCTCGACACAGGTAAGAGACAGAGGACAACAAGTGTATGGTTTTAGAGAGCCACGAGCAACAGGAATAAGGATCTACCGTTGTCCCTTCGTTCCGTCGACATTCGGTTCCGGAGCGACACGAACGGGGACTTAGAATTTTTTCGCTCGGGCTCCGGAGCGACACGAACGGGGACTTAGAATTTTTTCGCGTCGAACTCCGGAGCGACACGATCGCTCCGTTATTCTACGTTCTCTCGGTCCACGGGCATCAGAGAGCAAAAGAGCCTAATAGTTTTAGAGTGCCTCAACGATCAGGAATAAGGATCTAACGTTCTCGTTTCGAACCGACGACTTTCGGTTCCGGAGCGACACGAACGCTCCATGATTCTCGATTACCTCGACACAGGTAAGAGACAGAGGACAACAAGTGTATGGTTTTAGAGAGCCACGAGCACCAGGAATAAGGTTCTACCGTTGTCCCTTCGTTCCGTCGACATTCGGTTCCGCAGCGACACGAACGGGGACTTAGAATTTTTTCGCTCGGACTCCGGAGCGACACGATCGCCGTGCTATTCTACGTTCTCTCGGTCCACGGGCATCAGAGCGCAAAACAGCCTAATAGTTTTAGAGCGCCTCAACGATCAGGAATAAGGATCTAACGTTCTCGCTTCGAACCGACGACTTTCGGTTCCGGAGCGACACGAACGCTCCATGATTCTCGATTATCTCGACACAGGTAAGAGACAGAGGACAACAAGTGTATGGTTTTAGAGAGCCACGAGCACCAGGAATAAGGATCTACCGTTGTCCCTTCGTTCCGTCGACATTCGGTTCCGGAGAGACACGAACGGGGACTTAGAATCTTTTCGCTCGAACTCCGGAGCGACACGATCGCTCCGTTATTCTACGTTCTCACGGTCCACGGGCAACAGAGAGCAAAACAGTCTAATAGTTTTAGAGTGCCTCAACGATCAGGAATAAGGATCTAACGTTCTCGTTTCGAACCGACGACTTTCGGTTCCGGAGCGACACGAACGCTCCATGATTCTCTATTATCTCGACACAGGTAAGAGACAGAGGACAACAAGTGTATGGATTTAGAGAGCCACGAACACCAGGAATAAGGATCTACCGTTGTCCCTTCGTTCCGTCGACATTCGGTTCCGGGGCGACACGAACGGGGACTTAGAATTTTTTCGCTCGGGCTCCGGAGCGACACGAACGGGGACTTAGAATTTTTTCGCTCGAACTCCGGAGCGACACGATCGCTCCGTTATTCTACGTTCTCTCGGTCCACGGGCAACAGAGAGCAAAACAGCCTAATAGTTTTAGAGTGCCTCAACGATCAGGAATAAGGATCTAACGTTCTCGTTTCGAACCGACGACTTTCGGTTCCGGAGCGACACGAACGCTCCATGATTCTCGATTATCTCGACACAGGTAAGAGACAGAGGACAACAAGTGTATGGTTTTAGAGAGCCACGAGCGCCAGGAATAAGGTTCTACCGTTGCCCTTCGTTCCGTCGACATTCGGTTCCGGAGCGACACGAACGGGGACTTAGAATTTTTTCGCTCGGGCTCCGGAACGAAACGAACGGGGACTTAGAATTTTTTCGCTCGAACTCCGGAGCGACAGGATCGCTCCGTTATTCTACGTTCTCTCGGTCCACGGGCATCAGAGAGCAAAAGAGCCTAATAGTTTTAGAGTGCCTCAACGATCAGGAATAAGGATCTAACGTTCTCGTTTCGAACCGACGACTTTCGGTTCCGGAGCGACACGAACGCTCCATGATTCTCGATTATCTCGACACAGGTAAGAGACAGAGGACAACAAGTGTATGGTTTTAGAGAGCCACGAGCACCAGGAATAAGGATCTACCGTTGTCCCTTCGTTCCGTCGACATTCGGTTCCGGAGCGACACGAACGGGGACTTAGAATTTTTTCGCTCGGGCTCCGGAGCGACACGAACGGGGACTTAGAATTTTTTCGCTCGAACTCCGGAGCGACACGATCGCTCCGTTATTCTACATTCTCTCGGTCCACGGGCATCAGAGAGCAAAACAGCCTAATAGTTTTAGGGTGTCTCAACGATCAGGAATAAGGATCTAACGTTCTCGCTTCGAACCGACGACTTTCGGTTCCGGAGCGACACGAACGCTCCATGATTCTCGATTATCTCGACACTGGTAAGAGACAGAGGACAACAAGTGTATGGTTTTAGAGAGCCACGAGCACCAGGAATAAGGTTCTACCGTTGTCCCTTCGTTCCGTCGACATTCGGTTCCGGAGCGACACGAACGGGGACTTAGAATGTTTTCGCTCGGGCTCTGGAGCGACACGAACGGGGACTTAGAATTTTTTCGCTCGGACTCCGGAGCGACACGATCGCCGTGCTATTCTACGTTCTCTCGATCCACGGGCATCAGAGCGCAAAACAGCCTAATAGTTTTAGAGCGCCTCAACGATCAGGAATAAGGATCTAACGTTCTCGCTTCGAACCGACGACTTTCGGTTCCGGAGCGACACGAACGCTCCATGATTCTCGATTATCTCGACACAGGTAAGAGACAGAGGACAACAAGTGTATGGTTTTAGAGAGCCACGAGCACCAGGAATAAGGATCTACCGTTGTCCCTTCGTTCCGTCGACATTCGGTTCCGGAGCGACACGAACGGGGACTTAGAATCTTTTCGCTCGAACTCCGGAGCGACACGATCGCTCCGTTATTCTACGTTCTCTCGGTCCACGGGCAACAGAGAGCAAAACAGTCTAATAGTTTTAGAGTGCCTCAACGATCAGGAATAAGGATCTAACGTTCTCGTTTCGAACCGACGACTTTCGGTTCCGGAGCGACACGAACGCTCCATGATTCTCGATTATCTCGACACAGGTAAGAGACAGAGGACAACAAGTGTATGGTTTTAGAGAGCCACGAGCGCCAGGAATAAGGTTCTACCGTTGCCCTTCGTTCCGTCGACATTCGGTTCCGGAGCGACACGAACGGGGACTTAGAATTTTTTCGCTGGAACTCCGGAGCGACACGATCGCTCCGTTATTCTACGTTCTCTCGGTCCACGGGCAACAGAGATCAAAACAGCCTTATAGTTTTAGAGTGCCTCAACGATCAGGAATAAGGATCTAACGTTCTCGTTTCGAACCGACGACTTTCGGTTCCGGAGCGACACGAACGCTCCATGATTCTCTATTATCTCGACACAGGTAAGAGACAGAGGACAACAAGTGTATGGATTTAGAGAGCCACGAGCACCAGGAATAAGGATCTACCGTTGTCCCTTCGTTCCGTCGACATTCGGTTCCGGGGCGACACGAACGGGGACTTAGAATTTTTTCGCTCGAACTCCGGAGCGACACGATCGCTCAGTTATTCTACGTTCTCTCGGTCCACGGGCATCAGAGAGCAAAAGAGCCTAATAGTTTTAGAGTGCCTCAACGATCAGGAATAAGGATCTAACGTTCTCGTTTCGAACCGACGACTTTCGGTTCCGGAGCGACACGAACGCTCCATGATTCTCGATTATCTCGACACAGGTAAGAGACAGAGGACAACAAGTGTATGGTTTTAGAGAGCCACGAGCACCAGGAATAAGGATCTACCATTGTCCCTTCGTTCCGTCGACATTCGGTTCCGGAGCGACACGAACGGGGACTTAGAATTTTTTCGCTCGGGCTCCGGAGCGAAACGAACGGGGACTTAGAATTTTTTCGCTCGAACTCCGGAGCGACACGATCGCTCCGTTATTCTACGTTCTCTCGGTCCGCGGGCAACAGAGAGCAAAACAGCCTAATAGTTTCAGAGTGCCTCAACGATCAGGAATAAGGATCTAACGTTCTCGTTTCGATCCGACGACTTTCGGTTCCGGAGCGACACGAACGCTCCATGATTCTCGATTATCTCGACACAGGTAAGAGACAGAGGACAACACGTGTATGGTTTTAGATAGCCACGAGCACCAGGAATAAGGATCTACCGTTGTCCCTTCGTTCCGTCGACATTCGGTTCCGGAGCGACACGAACGGGGACTTAGAATTATTTCGCTCGAACTCCGGAGCGACACGATCGCTCCGTTATTCTACGTTCTCTCGGTCCACGGGCATCAGAGAGCAAAACAGCCTAATAGTTGTAGAGTGCCTCAACGATCAGGAATAAGGATCTAACGTTCTCGTTTCGAACCGACGACTTTCGGTTCCGGAGCGATACGAACGCTCCATGATTCTCGATTATCTCGACACAGGTAAGAGACAGAGGACAACAAGTGTATGGTTTTAGAGAGCCACGAGCAACAGGAATAAGGATCTACCGCTGTCCCTTCGTTCCGTCGACATTCGGTTCCGGAGCGGCACGAACGGGGACTTAGAATTTTTTCGCTCGGGCTCCGGAGCGACACGAACGGGGACTTAGAATTTTTTCGCGTCGAACTCCGGAGCGACACGATCGCTCCGTTATTCTACGTTCTCTCGGTCCACGGGCATCAGAGAGCAAAAGAGCCTAATAGTTTTAGAGTGCCTCAACGATCAGGAATAAGGATCTAACGTTCTCGTTTCGAACCGACGACTTTCGGTTCCGGAGCGACACGAACGCTCCATGATTCTCGATTATCTCGACACAGGTAAGAGACAGAGGACAACAAGTGTATGGTTTTAGAGAGCCACGAGCACCAGGAATAAGGATCTACCGTTGTCCCTTCGTTCCGTCGACATTCGGTTCCGGAGCGACACGAACGGGGACTTAGAATCTTTTCGCTCGAACTCCGGAGCGACACGATCGCTCCGTTATTCTACGTTCTCTCGGTCCACGGGCAACAGAGAGCAAAACAGTCTAATAGTTTTAGAGTGCCTCAACGATCAGGAATAAGGATCTAACGTTCTCGCTTCGAACCGACGACTTTCGGTTCCGGAGCGACACGAACGCTCCATGATTCTCGATTATCTCGACACAGGTAAGAGACAGAGGACAACAAGTGTATGGTTTTAGAGAGCCACGAGCACCAGGAATAAGGATCTACCGTTGTCCCTTCGTTCCGTCGACATTCGGTTCCGGAGCGACACGAACGGGGACTTAGAATCTTTTCGCTCGAACTCCGGAGCGACACGATCGCTCCGTTATTCTACGTTCTCTCGGTCCACGGGCAACAGAGAGCAAAACAGTCTAATAGTTTTAGAGTGCCTCAACGATCAGGAATAAGGATCTAACGTTCTCGTTTCGAACCGACGACTTTCGGTTCCGGAGCGACACGAACGCTCCATGATTCTCGATTATCTCGACACAGGTAAGAGACAGAGGACAACAAGTGTATGGTTTTAGAGAGCCACGAGCGCCAGGAATAAGGTTCTACCGTTGCCCTTCGTTCCGTCGACATTCGGTTCCGGAGCGACACGAACGGGGACTTAGAATTTTTTCGCTGGAACTCCGGAGCGACACGATCGCTCCGTTATTCTACGTTCTCTCGGTCCACGGGCAACAGAGATCAAAACAGCCTTATAGTTTTAGAGTGCCTCAACGATCAGGAATAAGGATCTAACGTTCTCGTTTCGAACCGACGACTTTCGGTTCCGGAGCGACACGAACGCTCCATGATTCTCTATTATCTCGACACAGGTAAGAGACAGAGGACAACAAGTGTATGGATTTAGAGAGCCACGAGCACCAGGAATAAGGATCTACCGTTGTCCCTTCGTTCCGTCGACATTCGGTTCCGGGGCGACACGAACGGGGACTTAGAATTTTTTCGCTCGAACTCCGGAGCGACACGATCGCTCAGTTATTCTACGTTCTCTCGGTCCACGGGCATCAGAGAGCAAAAGAGCCTAATAGTTTTAGAGTGCCTCAACGATCAGGAATAAGGATCTAACGTTCTCGTTTCGAACCGACGACTTTCGGTTCCGGAGCGACACGAACGCTCCATGATTCTCGATTATCTCGACACAGGTAAGAGACAGAGGACAACAAGTGTATGGTTTTAGAGAGCCACGAGCACCAGGAATAAGGATCTACCGTTGTCCCTTCGTTCCGTCGACATTCGGTTCCGGAGCGACACGAACGGGGACTTAGAATTTTTTCGCTCGGGCTCCGGAGCGAAACGAACGGGGACTTAGAATTTTTTCGCTCGATCTCCGGAGCGACACGATCGCTCCGTTATTCTACGTTCTCTCGGTCCGCGGGCAACAGAGAGCAAAACAGCCTAATAGTTTTAGAGTGCCTCAACGATCAGGAATAAGGATCTAACGTTCTCGTTTCGATCCGACGACTTTCGGTTCCGGAGCGACACGAACGCTCCATGATTCTCGATTATCTCGACACAGGTAAGAGACAGAGGACAACACGTGTATGGTTTTAGATAGCCACGAGCACCAGGAATAAGGATCTACCGTTGTCCCTTCGTTCCGTCGACATTCGGTTCCGGAGCGACACGAACGGGGACTTAGAATTATTTCGCTCGAACTCCGGAGCGACACGATCGCTCCGTTATTCTACGTTCTCTCGGTCCACGGGCATCAGAGAGCAAAACAGCCTAATAGTTTTAGAGTGCCTCAACGATCAGGAATAAGGTTCTAACGTTCTCGTTTCGAAACGACGACTTTCGGTTCCGGAGCGACACGAACGCTCCATGATTCTCGATTATCTCGACACAGGTAAGAGACAGAGGACAACAAGTGTATGGTTTTAGAGAGCCACGAGCACCAGGAATAAGGATCTACCGTTGTCCCTTCGTTCCGTCGACATTCGGTTCCGGAGCGACACGAACGGGGACTTAGAATTTTTTCGCTCGGGCTCCGTAGCGACACGAACGGGGACTTAGAATTTTTTCGCTCGAACTCCGGAGCGACACGATCGCTCCGTTATTCTACGTTCTCTCGGTCCACGGGCATCAGAGAGCAAAACAGCCTAATAGTTGTAGAGTGCCTCAACGATCAGGAATAAGGATCTAACGTTCTCGTTTCGAACCGACGACTTTCGGTTCCGGAGCGACACGAACGCTCCGTGATTCTCGATTATCTCGACACAGGTAAGAGACAGAGGACAACAAGTGTATGGTTTTAGAGAGCCACGAGCAACAGGAATAAGGATCTACCGTTGTCCCTTCGTTCCGTCGACATTCGGTTCCGGAGCGACACGAACGGGGACTTAGAATTTTTTCGCTCGGGCTCCGGAGCGACACGAACGGGGACTTAGAATTTTTTCGCGTCGAACTCCGGAGCGACACGATCGCTCCGTTATTCTACGTTCTCTCGGTCCACGGGCATCAGAGAGCAAAAGAGCCTAATAGTTTTAGAGTGCCTCAACGATCAGGAATAAGGATCTAACGTTCTCGTTTCGAACCGACGACTTTCGGTTCCGGAGCGACACGAACGCTCCATGATTCTCGATTATCTCGACACAGGTAAGAGACAGAGGACAACAAGTGTATGGTTTTAGAGAGCCACGAGCACCAGGAATAAGGATCTACCGTTGTCCCCTCGTTCCGTCGACATTCGGTTCCGGAGCGACACGAACGGGGACTTAGAATCTTTTCGCTCGAACTCCGGAGCGACACGATCGCTCCGTTATTCTACGTTCTCTCGGTCCACGGGCAACAGAGAGCAAAACAGTCTAATAGTTTTAGAGTGCCTCAACGATCAGGAATAAGGATCTAACGTTCTCGTTTCGAACCGACGACTTTCGGTTCCGGAGCGACACGAACGCTCCATGATTCTCGATTATCTCGACACAGGTAAGAGACAGAGGACAACAAGTGTATGGTTTTAGAGAGCCACGAGCGCCAGGAATAAGGTTCTACCGTTGCCCTTCGTTCCGTCGACATTCGGTTCCGGAGCGACACGAACGGGGACTTAGAATTTTTTCGCTCGAACTCCGGAGCGACACGATCGCTCCGTTATTCTACGTTCTCTCGGTCCACGGGCAACAGAGATCAAAACAGCCTTATAGTTTTAGAGTGCCTCAACGATCAGGAATAAGGATCTAACGTTCTCGTTTCGAACCGACGACTTTCGGTTCCGGAGCGACACGAACGCTCCATGATTCTCTATTATCTCGACACAGGTAAGAGACAGAGGACAACAAGTGTATGGTTTTAGAGAGCCACGAGCACCAGGAATAAGGATCTACCGTTGTCCCTTCGTTCCGTCGACATTCGGTTCCGGAGCGACACGAACGGGGACTTAGAATTATTTCGCTCGACCTCCGGAGCGACACGATCGCTCCGTTATTCTACGTTCTCTCGGTCCACGGGCATCAGAGAGCAAAACAGCCTAATAGTTTTAGAGTGCCTCAACGATCAGGAATAAGGATCTAACGTTCTCGTTTCGAACCGACGACTTTCGGTTCCGGAGCGACACGAACGCTCCATGATTCTCGATTATCTCGACACAGGTAAGAGACAGAGGAGAACAAGTGTATGGTTTTAGAGAGCCACGAGCACCAGGAATAAGGATCTACCGTTGTCATTTCGTTCCGTCGACATTCGGTTCCGGAGCGACACGAACGGGGACTTAGAATTTTTTCGCTCGGGCTCCGGAGCGACACGAACGGGGACTTAGAATTTTTTCGCTCGGGCTCCGGAGCGACACGATCGCTCCGTTATTCTACGTTCTCTCGGTCCACGGGCATCAGAGAGCAAAACAGCCTAATAGTTTTAGAGTGCCTCAACGATCAGGAATATGGATCTAACGTTCTCGTTTCGAACCGACGACTTTCGGTTCCGGAGCGACACGAACGCTCCATGATTCTCGATTATCTCGACACAGGTAAGAGACAGAGGAGAACAAGTGTATGGTTTTAGAGAGCCACGAGCACCAGGAATAAGGATCTACCGTTGTCATTTCGTTCCGTCGACATTCGGTTCCGGAGCGACACGAACGGGGACTTAGAATTTTTTCGCTCGGGCTCCGGAGCGACACGAACGGGGACTTAGAATTTTTTCGCTCGGGCTCCGGAGCGACACGATCGCTCCGTTATTCTACGTTCTCTCGGTCCACGGGCATCAGAGAGCAAAACAGCCTAATAGTTTTAGAGTGCCTCAACGATCAGGAATATGGATCTAACGTTCTCGTTTCGAACCGACGACTTTCGGTTCCGGAGCGACACGAACGCTCCATGATTCTCGATTATCTCGACACAGGTAAGAGACAGAGGAGAACAAGTGTATGGTTTTAGAGAGCCACGAGCACCAGGAATAAGGATCTACCGTTGTCATTTCGTTCCGTCGGCATTCGGTTCCGGAGCGACACGAACGGGGACTTAGAATTTTTTCGCTCGGGCTCCGGAGCGACACGAACGGGGACTTAGAATTTTTTCGCTCGGGCTCCGGAGCGACACGATCGCTCCGTTATTCTACGTTCTCTCGGTCCACGGGCATCAGAGAGCAAAACAGCCTAATAGTCTTAGAGTGCCTCAACGATCAGGAATATGGATCTAACGTTCTCGTTTCGAACCGACGACTTTCGGTTCCGGAGCGACACGAACGCTCCATGATTCTCGATTATCTCGACACAGGTAAGAGACAGAGGAGAACAAGTGTATGGTTTTAGAGAGCCACGAGCACCAGGAATAAGGATCTACCGTTGTCATTTCGTTCCGTCGACATTCGGTTCCGGAGCGACACGAACGGGGACTTAGAATTTTTTCGCTCGGGCTCCGGAGCGACACGAACGGGGACTTAGAATTTTTTCGCTCGGGCTCCGGAGCGACACGATCGCTCCGTTATTCTACGTTCTCTCGGTCCACGGGCATCAGAGAGCAAAACAGCCTAATAGTTTTAGAGTGCCTCAACGATCAGGAATATGGATCTAACGTTCTCGTTTCGAACCGACGACTTTCGGTTCCGGAGCGACACGAACGCTCCATGATTCTCGATTATCTCGACACAGGTAAGAGACAGAGGAGAACAAGTGTATGGTTTTAGAGAGCCACGAGCACCAGGAATAAGGATCTACCGTTGTCATTTCGTTCCGTCGACATTCGGTTCCGGAGCGACACGAACGGGGACTTAGAATTTTTTCGCTCGGGCTCCGGAGCGACACGAACGGGGACTTAGAATTTTTTCGCTCGGGCTCCGGAGCGACACGATCGCTCCGTTATTCTACGTTCTCTCGGTCCACGGGCATCAGAGAGCAAAACAGCCTAATAGTTTTAGAGTGCCTCAACGATCAGGAATATGGATCTAACGTTCTCGGTTCGAACCGACGACTTTCGGTTCCGGAGCGACACGAACGCTCCATGATTCTCGATTATCTCGACACAGGTAAGAGACAGAGGAGAACAAGTGTATGGTTTTAGAGAGCCACGAGCACCAGGAATAAGGATCTACCGTTGTCATTTCGTTCCGTCGACATTCGGTTCCGGAGCGACACGAACGGGGACTTAGAATTTTTTCGCTCGGGCTCCGGAGCGACACGAACGGGGACTTAGAATTTTTTCGCTCGGGCTCCGGAGCGACACGATCGCTCCGTTATTCTACGTTCTCTCGGTCCACGGGCATCAGAGAGCAAAACAGCCTAATAGTTTTAGAGTGCCTCAACGATCAGGAATATGGATCTAACGTTCTCGTTTCGAACCGACGACTTTCGGTTCCGGAGCGACACGAACGCTCCATGATTCTCGATTATCTCGACACAGGTAAGAGACAGAGGAGAACAAGTGTATGGTTTTAGAGAGCCACGAGCACCAGGAATAAGGATCTACCGTTGTCATTTCGTTCCGTCGACATTCGGTTCCGGAGCGACACGAACGGGGACTTAGAATTTTTTCGCTCGGGCTCCGGAGCGACACGAACGGGGACTTAGAATTTTTTCGCTCGGGCTCCGGAGCGACACGATCGCTCCGTTATTCTACGTTCTCTCGGTCCACGGGCATCAGAGAGCAAAACAGCCTAATAGTTTTAGAGTGCCTCAACGTTCAGGAATATGGATCTAACGTTCTCGTTTCGAACCGCCGACTTTCGGTTCCGGAGCGACACGAACGCTCCATGATTCTCGATTATCTCGACACAGGTAAGAGACAGAGGAGAACAAGTGTATGGTTTTAGAGAGCCACGAGCACCAGGAATAAGGATCTACCGTTGTCATTTCGTTCCGTCGACATTCGGTTCCGGAGCGACACGAACGGGGACTTGGAATTTTTTCGCTCGGGCTCCGGAGCGACACGATCGCTCCGTTATTCTACGTTCTCTCGGTCCACGGGCATCAGAGAGCAAAACAGCCTAATAGTTTTAGAGTGCCTCAACGATCAGGAATATGGATCTAACGTTCTCGTTTCGAACCGACGACTTTCGGTTCCGGAGCGACACGAACGCTCCATGATTCTCGATTATCTCGACACAGGTAAGAGACAGAGGAGAACAAGTGTATGGTTTTAGAGAGCCACGAGCACCAGGAATAAGGATCTGCCGTTGTCATTTCGTTCCGTCGACATTCGGTTCCGGAGCGACACGAACGGGGACTTAGAATTTTTTCGCTCGTACTCCGGAGCGACACGATCGCTCCGATATTCTACGTTCTCTCGGTCCACGGGCTTCAGAGAGCATAACAGCCTAATAGTTTTAGAGTGCCTCAACGATCAGGAATATGGAGCTAACGTTCTCGTTTCGAACCGACGACTTTCGGTTCCGGAGCGACACGAACGCTCCATGATTCTCGATTATCTCGACACAGGTAAGAGACAGAGGAGAACAAGTGTATGGTTTTAGAGAGCCACGAGCACCAGGAATAAGGATCTACCGTTGTCATTTCGTTCCGTCGACATTCGGTTCCGGAGTGACACGAACGGGGACTTAGAATTTTTTCGCTCGGGCTCCGGAGCGACACGAACGGGGACTTAGAATTTTTTCGCTCGAACTCCGGAGCGACAGGATCGCTCCGTTATTCTACGTTCTCTCGGTCCACGGGCATCAGAGAGCAAAAGAGCCTAATAGTTTTAGAGTGCCTCAACGATCAGGAATAAGGATCTAACGTTCTCGTTTCGAACCGACGACTTTCGGTTCCGGAGCGACACGAACGCTCCATGATTCTCGATTATCTCGACACAGGTAAGAGACAGAGGACAACAAGTGTATGGTTTTAGAGAGCCACGAGCACCAGGAATAAGGATCTACCGTTGTCCCTTCGTTCCGTCGACATTCGGTTCCGGAGCGACACGAACGGGGACTTAGAATTTTTTCGCTCGGGCTCCGGAGCGACACGAACGGGGACTTAGAATTTTTTCGCTCGAACTCCGGAGCGACACGATCGCTCCGTTATTCTACATTCTCTCGGTCCACGGGCATCAGAGAGCAAAACAGCCTAATAGTTTTAGGGTGTCTCAACGATCAGGAATAAGGATCTAACGTTCTCGCTTCGAACCGACGACTTTCGGTTCCGGAGCGACACGAACGCTCCATGATTCTCGATTATCTCGACACTGGTAAGAGACAGAGGACAACAAGTGTATGGTTTTAGAGAGCCACGAGCACCAGGAATAAGGTTCTACCGTTGTCCCTTCGTTCCGTCGACATTCGGTTCCGGAGCGACACGAACGGGGACTTAGAATGTTTTCGCTCGGGCTCTGGAGCGACACGAACGGGGACTTAGAATTTTTTCGCTCGGACTCCGGAGCGACACGATCGCCGTGCTATTCTACGTTCTCTCGATCCACGGGCATCAGAGCGCAAAACAGCCTAATAGTTTTAGAGCGCCTCAACGATCAGGAATAAGGATCTAACGTTCTCGCTTCGAACCGACGACTTTCGGTTCCGGAGCGACACGAACGCTCCATGATTCTCGATTATCTCGACACAGGTAAGAGACAGAGGACAACAAGTGTATGGTTTTAGAGAGCCACGAGCACCAGGAATAAGGATCTACCGTTGTCCCTTCGTTCCGTCGACATTCGGTTCCGGAGCGACACGAACGGGGACTTAGAATCTTTTCGCTCGAACTCCGGAGCGACACGATCGCTCCGTTATTCTACGTTCTCTCGGTCCACGGGCAACAGAGAGCAAAACAGTCTAATAGTTTTAGAGTGCCTCAACGATCAGGAATAAGGATCTAACGTTCTCGTTTCGAACCGACGACTTTCGGTTCCGGAGCGACACGAACGCTCCATGATTCTCGATTATCTCGACACAGGTAAGAGACAGAGGACAACAAGTGTATGGTTTTAGAGAGCCACGAGCGCCAGGAATAAGGTTCTACCGTTGCCCTTCGTTCCGTCGACATTCGGTTCCGGAGCGACACGAACGGGGACTTAGAATTTTTTCGCTGGAACTCCGGAGCGACACGATCGCTCCGTTATTCTACGTTCTCTCGGTCCACGGGCAACAGAGATCAAAACAGCCTTATAGTTTTAGAGTGCCTCAACGATCAGGAATAAGGATCTAACGTTCTCGTTTCGAACCGACGACTTTCGGTTCCGGAGCGACACGAACGCTCCATGATTCTCTATTATCTCGACACAGGTAAGAGACAGAGGACAACAAGTGTATGGATTTAGAGAGCCACGAGCACCAGGAATAAGGATCTACCGTTGTCCCTTCGTTCCGTCGACATTCGGTTCCGGGGCGACACGAACGGGGACTTAGAATTTTTTCGCTCGAACTCCGGAGCGACACGATCGCTCAGTTATTCTACGTTCTCTCGGTCCACGGGCATCAGAGAGCAAAAGAGCCTAATAGTTTTAGAGTGCCTCAACGATCAGGAATAAGGATCTAACGTTCTCGTTTCGAACCGACGACTTTCGGTTCCGGAGCGACACGAACGCTCCATGATTCTCGATTATCTCGACACAGGTAAGAGACAGAGGACAACAAGTGTATGGTTTTAGAGAGCCACGAGCGCCAGGAATAAGGTTCTACCGTTGCCCTTCGTTCCGTCGACATTCGGTTCCGGAGCGACACGAACGGGGACTTAGAATTTTTTCGCTCGGGCTCCGGAACGAAACGAACGGGGACTTAGAATTTTTTCGCTCGAACTCCGGAGCGACAGGATCGCTCCGTTATTCTACGTTCTCTCGGTCCACGGGCATCAGAGAGCAAAAGAGCCTAATAGTTTTAGAGTGCCTCAACGATCAGGAATAAGGATCTAACGTTCTCGTTTCGAACCGACGACTTTCGGTTCCGGAGCGACACGAACGCTCCATGATTCTCGATTATCTCGACACAGGTAAGAGACAGAGGACAACAAGTGTATGGTTTTAGAGAGCCACGAGCACCAGGAATAAGGATCTACCGTTGTCCCTTCGTTCCGTCGACATTCGGTTCCGGAGCGACACGAACGGGGACTTAGAATTTTTTCGCTCGGGCTCCGGAGCGACACGAACGGGGACTTAGAATTTTTTCGCTCGAACTCCGGAGCGACACGATCGCTCCGTTATTCTACATTCTCTCGGTCCACGGGCATCAGAGAGCAAAACAGCCTAATAGTTTTAGGGTGTCTCAACGATCAGGAATAAGGATCTAACGTTCTCGCTTCGAACCGACGACTTTCGGTTCCGGAGCGACACGAACGCTCCATGATTCTCGATTATCTCGACACTGGTAAGAGACAGAGGACAACAAGTGTATGGTTTTAGAGAGCCACGAGCACCAGGAATAAGGTTCTACCGTTGTCCCTTCGTTCCGTCGACATTCGGTTCCGGAGCGACACGAACGGGGACTTAGAATGTTTTCGCTCGGGCTCTGGAGCGACACGAACGGGGACTTAGAATTTTTTCGCTCGGACTCCGGAGCGACACGATCGCCGTGCTATTCTACGTTCTCTCGATCCACGGGCATCAGAGCGCAAAACAGCCTAATAGTTTTAGAGCGCCTCAACGATCAGGAATAAGGATCTAACGTTCTCGCTTCGAACCGACGACTTTCGGTTCCGGAGCGACACGAACGCTCCATGATTCTCGATTATCTCGACACAGGTAAGAGACAGAGGACAACAAGTGTATGGTTTTAGAGAGCCACGAGCACCAGGAATAAGGATCTACCGTTGTCCCTTCGTTCCGTCGACATTCGGTTCCGGAGCGACACGAACGGGGACTTAGAATCTTTTCGCTCGAACTCCGGAGCGACACGATCGCTCCGTTATTCTACGTTCTCTCGGTCCACGGGCAACAGAGAGCAAAACAGTCTAATAGTTTTAGAGTGCCTCAACGATCAGGAATAAGGATCTAACGTTCTCGTTTCGAACCGACGACTTTCGGTTCCGGAGCGACACGAACGCTCCATGATTCTCGATTATCTCGACACAGGTAAGAGACAGAGGACAACAAGTGTATGGTTTTAGAGAGCCACGAGCGCCAGGAATAAGGTTCTACCGTTGCCCTTCGTTCCGTCGACATTCGGTTCCGGAGCGACACGAACGGGGACTTAGAATTTTTTCGCTGGAACTCCGGAGCGACACGATCGCTCCGTTATTCTACGTTCTCTCGGTCCACGGGCAACAGAGATCAAAACAGCCTTATAGTTTTAGAGTGCCTCAACGATCAGGAATAAGGATCTAACGTTCTCGTTTCGAACCGACGACTTTCGGTTCCGGAGCGACACGAACGCTCCATGATTCTCTATTATCTCGACACAGGTAAGAGACAGAGGACAACAAGTGTATGGATTTAGAGAGCCACGAGCACCAGGAATAAGGATCTACCGTTGTCCCTTCGTTCCGTCGACATTCGGTTCCGGGGCGACACGAACGGGGACTTAGAATTTTTTCGCTCGAACTCCGGAGCGACACGATCGCTCAGTTATTCTACGTTCTCTCGGTCCACGGGCATCAGAGAGCAAAAGAGCCTAATAGTTTTAGAGTGCCTCAACGATCAGGAATAAGGATCTAACGTTCTCGTTTCGAACCGACGACTTTCGGTTCCGGAGCGACACGAACGCTCCATGATTCTCGATTATCTCGACACAGGTAAGAGACAGAGGACAACAAGTGTATGGTTTTAGAGAGCCACGAGCACCAGGAATAAGGATCTACCATTGTCCCTTCGTTCCGTCGACATTCGGTTCCGGAGCGACACGAACGGGGACTTAGAATTTTTTCGCTCGGGCTCCGGAGCGAAACGAACGGGGACTTAGAATTTTTTCGCTCGAACTCCGGAGCGACACGATCGCTCCGTTATTCTACGTTCTCTCGGTCCGCGGGCAACAGAGAGCAAAACAGCCTAATAGTTTCAGAGTGCCTCAACGATCAGGAATAAGGATCTAACGTTCTCGTTTCGATCCGACGACTTTCGGTTCCGGAGCGACACGAACGCTCCATGATTCTCGATTATCTCGACACAGGTAAGAGACAGAGGACAACACGTGTATGGTTTTAGATAGCCACGAGCACCAGGAATAAGGATCTACCGTTGTCCCTTCGTTCCGTCGACATTCGGTTCCGGAGCGACACGAACGGGGACTTAGAATTATTTCGCTCGAACTCCGGAGCGACACGATCGCTCCGTTATTCTACGTTCTCTCGGTCCACGGGCATCAGAGAGCAAAACAGCCTAATAGTTTTAGAGTGCCTCAACGATCAGGAATAAGGTTCTAACGTTCTCGTTTCGAAACGACGACTTTCGGTTCCGGAGCGACACGAACGCTCCATGATTCTCGATTATCTCGACACAGGTAAGAGACAGAGGACAACAAGTGTATGGTTTTAGAGAGCCACGAGCACCAGGAATAAGGATCTACCGTTGTCCCTTCGTTCCGTCGACATTCGGTTCCGGAGCGACACGAACGGGGACTTAGAATTTTTTCGCTCGGGCTCCGTAGCGACACGAACGGGGACTTAGAATTTTTTCGCTCGAACTCCGGAGCGACACGATCGCTCCGTTATTCTACGTTCTCTCGGTCCACGGGCATCAGAGAGCAAAACAGCCTAATAGTTGTAGAGTGCCTCAACGATCAGGAATAAGGATCTAACGTTCTCGTTTCGAACCGACGACTTTCGGTTCCGGAGCGACACGAACGCTCCATGATTCTCGATTATCTCGACACAGGTAAGAGACAGAGGACAACAAGTGTATGGTTTTAGAGAGCCACGAGCAACAGGAATAAGGATCTACCGTTGTCCCTTCGTTCCGTCGACATTCGGTTCCGGAGCGACACGAACGGGGACTTAGAATTTTTTCGCTCGGGCTCCGGAGCGACACGAACGGGGACTTAGAATTTTTTCGCGTCGAACTCCGGAGCGACACGATCGCTCCGTTATTCTACGTTCTCTCGGTCCACGGGCATCAGAGAGCAAAAGAGCCTAATAGTTTTAGAGTGCCTCAACGATCAGGAATAAGGATCTAACGTTCTCGTTTCGAACCGACGACTTTCGGTGCCGGAGCGACACGAACGCTCCATGATTCTCGATTATCTCGACACAGGTAAGAGACAGAGGACAACAAGTGTATGGTTTTAGAGAGCCACGAGCACCAGGAATAAGGATCTACCGTTGTCCCCTCGTTCCGTCGACATTCGGTTCCGGAGCGACACGAACGGGGACTTAGAATCTTTTCGCTCGAACTCCGGAGCGACACGATCGCTCCGTTATTCTACGTTCTCTCGGTCCACGGGCAACAGAGAGCAAAACAGTCTAATAGTTTTAGAGTGCCTCAACGATCAGGAATAAGGATCTAACGTTCTCGTTTCGAACCGACGACTTTCGGTTCCGGAGCGACACGAACGCTCCATGATTCTCGATTATCTCGACACAGGTAAGAGACAGAGGACAACAAGTGTATGGTTTTAGAGAGCCACGAGCGCCAGGAATAAGCTTCTACCGTTGCCCTTCGTTCCGTCGACATTCGGTTCCGGAGCGACACGAACGGGGACTTAGAATTTTTTCGCTCGAACTCCGGAGCGACACGATCGCTCCGTTATTCTAGGTTCTCTCGGTCCACGGGCAACAGAGATCAAAACAGCCTTATAGTTTTAGAGTGCCTCAACGATCAGGAATAAGGATCTAACGTTCTCGTTTCGAACCGACGACTTTCGGTTCCGGAGCGACACGAACGCTCCATGATTCTCTATTATCTCGACACAGGTAAGAGACAGAGGACAACAAGTGTATGGTTTTAGAGAGCCACGAGCACCAGGAATAAGGATCTACCGTTGTCCCTTCGTTCCGTCGACATTCGGTTCCGGAGCGACACGAACGGGGACTTAGAATTATTTCGCTCGACCTCCGGAGCGACACGATCGCTCCGTTATTCTACGTTCTCTCGGTCCACGGGCATCAGAGAGCAAAACAGCCTAATAGTTTTAGAGTGCCTCAACGATCAGGAATAAGGATCTAACGTTCTCGTTTCGAACCGACGACTTTCGGTTCCGGAGCGACACGAACGCTCCATGATTCTCGATTATCTCGACACAGGTAAGAGACAGAGGACAACAAGTGTATGGTTTTAGAGAGCCACGAGCACCAGGAATAAGGATCTACCGTTGTCCCTTCGTTCCGTCGACATTCAGTTCCGAAGCGACACGAACGGGGACTTAGAATTATTTCGCTCGGGCTCCGGAGCGACACGAACGGGGACTTAGAATTTTTTCGCTCGGGCTCCGGAGCGACCCGATCGCTCCGTTATTCTACGTTCTCTCGGTCCACGGACATCAGAGAGCAAAACAGCCTAATAGTTTTAGAGTGCCTCAACGTTCAGGAATATGGATCTAACGTTCTCGTTTCGAACCGACGACTTTCGGTTCCGGAGCGACACGAACGCTCCATGATTCTCGATTATCTCGACACAGGTAAGAGACAGAGGAGAACAAGTGTATGGTTTTAGAGAGCCACGAGCACCAGGAATAAGGATCTACCGTTGTCATTTCGTTCCGTCGGCATTCGGTTCCGGAGCGACACGAACGGGGACTTAGAATTTTTTCGCTCGGGCTCCGGAGCGACACGAACGGGGACTTAGAATTTTTTCGCTCGGGCTCCGGAGCGACACGATCGCTCCGTTATTCTACGTTCTCTCGGTCCACGGGCATCAGAGAGCAAAACAGCCTAATAGTTTTAGAGTGCCTCAACGATCAGGAATATGGATCTAACGTTCTCGTTTCGAACCGACGACTTTCGGTTCCGGAGCGACACGAACGCTCCATGATTCTCGATTATCTCGACACAGGTAAGAGACAGAGGAGAACAAGTGTATGGTTTTAGAGAGCCACGAGCACCAGGAATAAGGATCTACCGTTGTCATTTCGTTCCGTCGACATTCGGTTCCGGAGCGACACGAACGGGGACTTAGAATTTTTTCGCTCGGGCTCCGGAGCGACACGAACGGGGACTTAGAATTTTTTCGCTCGGGCTCCGGAGCGACACGATCGCTCCGTTATTCTACGTTCTCTCGGTCCACGGGCATCAGAGAGCAAAACAGCCTAATAGTTTTAGAGTGCCTCAACGATCAGGAATATGGATCTAACGTTCTCGTTTCGAACCGACGACTTTCGGTTCCGGAGCGACACGAACGCTCCATGATTCTCGATTATCTCGACACAGGTAAGAGACAGAGGAGAACAAGTGTATGGTTTTAGAGAGCCACGAGCACCAGGAATAAGGATCTACCGTTGTCATTTCGTTCCGTCGGCATTCGGTTCCGGAGCGACACGAACGGGGACTTAGAATTTTTTCGCTCGGGCTCCGGAGCGACACGAACGGGGACTTAGAATTTTTTCGCTCGGGCTCCGGAGCGACACGATCGCTCCGTTATTCTACGTTCTCTCGGTCCACGGGCATCAGAGAGCAAAACAGCCTAATAGTCTTAGAGTGCCTCAACGATCAGGAATATGGATCTAACGTTCTCGTTTCGAACCGACGACTTTCGGTTCCGGAGCGACACGAACGCTCCATGATTCTTGATTATCTCGACACAGGTAAGAGACAGAGGAGAACAAGTGTATGGTTTTAGAGAGCCACGAGCACCAGGAATAAGGATCTACCGTTGTCATTTCGTTCCGTCGACATTCGGTTCCGGAGCGACACGAACGGGGACGTAGAATTTTTTCGCTCGGGCTCCGGAGCGATACGAACGGGGACTTAGAATTTTTTCGCTCGGGCTCCGGAGCGACACGATCGCTCCGTTATTCTACGTTCTCTCGGTCCACGGGCATCAGAGAGCAAAACAGCCTAATAGTTTTAGAGTGCCTCAACGATCAGGAATATGGATCTAACGTTCTCGTTTCGAACCGGCGACTTTCGGTTCCGGAGCGACACGAACGCTCCATGATTCTCGATTATCTCGACACAGGTAAGAGACAGAGGAGAACAAGTGTATGGTTTTAGAGAGCCACGAGCACCAGGAATAAGGATCTACCGTTGTCATTTCGTTCCGTCGGCATTCGGTTCCGGAGCGACACGAACGGGGACTTAGAATTTTTTCGCTCGGGCTCCGGAGCGACACGAACGGGGACTTAGAATTTTTTCGCTCGGGCTCCGGAGCGACACGATCGCTCCGTTATTCTACGTTCTCTCGGTCCACGGGCATCAGAGAGCAAAACAGCCTAATAGTCTTAGAGTGCCTCAACGATCAGGAATATGGATCTAACGTTCTCGTTTCGAACCGACGACTTTCGGTTCCGGAGCGACACGAACGCTCCATGATTCTTGATTATCTCGACACAGGTAAGAGACAGAGGAGAACAAGTGTATGGTTTTAGAGAGCCACGAGCACCAGGAATAAGGATCTACCGTTGTCATTTCGTTCCGTCGACATTCGGTTCCGGAGCGACACGAACGGGGACGTAGAATTTTTTCGCTCGGGCTCCGGAGCGATACGAACGGGGACTTAGAATTTTTTCGCTCGGGCTCCGGAGCGACACGATCGCTCCGTTATTCTACGTTCTCTCGGTCCACGGGCATCAGAGAGCAAAACAGCCTAATAGTTTTAGAGTGCCTCAACGATCAGGAATATGGATCTAACGTTCTCGTTTCGAACCGGCGACTTTCGGTTCCGGAGCGACACGAACGCTCCATGATTCTCGATTATCTCGACACAGGTAAGAGACAGAGGAGAACAAGTGTATGGTTTTAGAGAGCCACGAGCACCAGGAATAAGGATCTACCGTTGTCATTTCGTTCCGTCGACATTCGGTTCCGGAGCGACACGAACGGGGACTTGGAATTTTTTCGCTCGGGCTCCGGAGCGACACGATCGCTCCGTTATTCTACGTTCTCTCGGTCCACGGGCATCAGAGAGCAAAACAGCCTAATAGTTTTAGAGTGCCTCAACGATCAGGAATATGGATCTAACGTTCTCGTTTCGAACCGACGACTTTCGGTTCCGGAGCGACACGAACGCTCCATGATTCTCGATTATCTCGACACAGGTAAGAGACAGAGGAGAACAAGTGTATGGTTTTAGAGAGCCACGAGCACCAGGAATAAGGATCTGCCGTTGTCATTTCGTTCCGTCGACATTCGGTTCCGGAGCGACACGAACGGGGACTTAGAATTTTTTCGCTCGTACTCCGGAGCGACACGATCGCTCCGATATTCTACGTTCTCTCGGTCCACGGGCTTCAGAGAGCATAACAGCCTAATAGTTTTAGAGTGCCTCAACGATCAGGAATATGGAGCTAACGTTCTCGTTTCGAACCGACGACTTTCGGTTCCGGAGCGACACGAACGCTCCATGATTCTCGATTATCTCGACACAGGTAAGAGACAGAGGAGAACAAGTGTATGGTTTTAGAGAGCCACGAGCACCAGGAATAAGGATCTACCGTTGTCATTTCGTTCCGTCGACATTCGGTTCCGGAGTGACACGAACGGGGACTTAGAATTTTTTCGCTCGGGCTCCGGAGCGACACGAACGGGGACTTAGAATTTTTTCGCTCGGGCTCCGGAGCGACACGATCGCTCCGTTATTCTACGTTCTCTCGGTCCACGGGCATCAGAGAGCAAAACAGCCTAATAGTTTTAGAGTGCCTCAACGATCAGGAATATGGATCTAACGTTCTCGTTTCGAACCGACGACTTTCGGTTCCGGAGCGACACGAACGCTCCATGATTCTCGATTATCTCGACACAGGTAAGAGACAGAGGAGAACAAGTGTATGGTTTTAGAGAGCCACGAGCACCAGGAATAAGGATCTACCGTTGTCATTTCGTTCCGTCGACATTCGGTTCCGGAGCGACACGAACGGGGACTTAGAATTTTTTCGCTCGGGCTCCGGAGCGACACGAACGGGGACTTAGAATTTTTTCGCTCGGGCTCCGGAGCGACACGATCGCTCCGTTATTCTACGTTCTCTCGGTCCACGGGCATCAGAGAGCAAAACAGCCTAATAGTTTTAGAGTGCCTCAACGATCAGGAATATGGATCTAACGTTCTCGTTTCGAACCGACGACTTTCGGTTCCGGAGCGACACGAACGCTCCATGATTCTCGATTATCTCGACACAGGTAAGAGACAGAGGAGAACAAGTGTATGGTTTTAGAGAGCCACGAGCACCAGGAATAAGGATCTACCGTTGTCATTTCGTTCCGTCGACATTCGGTTCCGGAGCGACACGAACGGGGACTTAGAATTTTTTCGCTCGGGCTCCGGAGCGACACGAACGGGGACTTAGAATTTTTTCGCTCGGGCTCCGGAGCGACACGATCGCTCCGTTATTCTACGTTCTCTCGGTCCACGGGCATCAGAGAGCAAAACAGCCTAATAGTTTTAGAGTGCCTCAACGATCAGGAATATGGATCTAACGTTCTCGGTTCGAACCGACGACTTTCGGTTCCGGAGCGACACGAACGCTCCATGATTCTCGATTATCTCGACACAGGTAAGAGACAGAGGAGAACAAGTGTATGGTTTTAGAGAGCCACGAGCACCAGGAATAAGGATCTACCGTTGTCATTTCGTTCCGTCGACATTCGGTTCCGGAGCGACACGAACGGGGACTTAGAATTTTTTCGCTCGGGCTCCGGAGCGACACGAACGGGGACTTAGAATTTTTTCGCTCGGGCTCCGGAGCGACACGATCGCTCCGTTATTCTACGTTCTCTCGGTCCACGGGCATCAGAGAGCAAAACAGCCTAATAGTTTTAGAGTGCCTCAACGATCAGGAATATGGATCTAACGTTCTCGTTTCGAACCGACGACTTTCGGTTCCGGAGCGACACGAACGCTCCATGATTCTCGATTATCTCGACACAGGTAAGAGACAGAGGAGAACAAGTGTATGGTTTTAGAGAGCCACGAGCACCAGGAATAAGGATCTACCGTTGTCATTTCGTTCCGTCGACATTCGGTTCCGGAGCGACACGAACGGGGACTTAGAATTTTTTCGCTCGGGCTCCGGAGCGACACGAACGGGGACTTAGAATTTTTTCGCTCGGGCTCCGGAGCGACACGATCGCTCCGTTATTCTACGTTCTCTCGGTCCACGGGCATCAGAGAGCAAAACAGCCTAATAGTTTTAGAGTGCCTCAACGTTCAGGAATATGGATCTAACGTTCTCGTTTCGAACCGCCGACTTTCGGTTCCGGAGCGACACGAACGCTCCATGATTCTCGATTATCTCGACACAGGTAAGAGACAGAGGAGAACAAGTGTATGGTTTTAGAGAGCCACGAGCACCAGGAATAAGGATCTACCGTTGTCATTTCGTTCCGTCGACATTCGGTTCCGGAGCGACACGAACGGGGACTTGGAATTTTTTCGCTCGGGCTCCGGAGCGACACGATCGCTCCGTTATTCTACGTTCTCTCGGTCCACGGGCATCAGAGAGCAAAACAGCCTAATAGTTTTAGAGTGCCTCAACGATCAGGAATATGGATCTAACGTTCTCGTTTCGAACCGACGACTTTCGGTTCCGGAGCGACACGAACGCTCCATGATTCTCGATTATCTCGACACAGGTAAGAGACAGAGGAGAACAAGTGTATGGTTTTAGAGAGCCACGAGCACCAGGAATAAGGATCTGCCGTTGTCATTTCGTTCCGTCGACATTCGGTTCCGGAGCGACACGAACGGGGACTTAGAATTTTTTCGCTCGTACTCCGGAGCGACACGATCGCTCCGATATTCTACGTTCTCTCGGTCCACGGGCTTCAGAGAGCATAACAGCCTAATAGTTTTAGAGTGCCTCAACGATCAGGAATATGGAGCTAACGTTCTCGTTTCGAACCGACGACTTTCGGTTCCGGAGCGACACGAACGCTCCATGATTCTCGATTATCTCGACACAGGTAAGAGACAGAGGAGAACAAGTGTATGGTTTTAGAGAGCCACGAGCACCAGGAATAAGGATCTACCGTTGTCATTTCGTTCCGTCGACATTCGGTTCCGGAGTGACACGAACGGGGACTTAGAATTTTTTCGCTCGGGCTCCGGAGCGACACGAACGGGGACTTAGAATTTTTTCGCTCGGGCTCCGGAGCGACACGATCGCTCCGTTATTCTACGTTCTCTCGGTCCACGGGCATCAGAGAGCAAAACAGCCTAATAGTTTTAGAGTGCCTCAACGATCAGGAATATGGATCTAACGTTCTCGTTTCGAACCGACGACTTTCGGTTCCGGAGCGACACGAACGCTCCATGATTCTCGATTATCTCGACACAGGTAAGAGACAGAGGAGAACAAGTGTATGGTTTTAGAGAGCCACGAGCACCAGGAATAAGGATCTACCGTTGTCATTTCGTTCCGTCGACATTCGGTTCCGGAGCGACACGAACGGGGACTTAGAATTTTTTCGCTCGGGCTCCGGAGCGACACGAACGGGGACTTAGAATTTTTTCGCTCGGGCTCCGGAGCGACACGATCGCTCCGTTATTCTACGTTCTCTCGGTCCACGGGCATCAGAGAGCAAAACAGCCTAATAGTTTTAGAGTGCCTCAACGATCAGGAATATGGATCTAACGTTCTCGTTTCGAACCGACGACTTTCGGTTCCGGAGCGACACGAACGCTCCATGATTCTCGATTATCTCGACACAGGTAAGAGACAGAGGAGAACAAGTGTATGGTTTTAGAGAGCCACGAGCACCAGGAATAAGGATCTACCGTTGTCATTTCGTTCCGTCGACATTCGGTTCCGGAGCGACACGAACGGGGACTTAGAATTTTTTCGCTCGGGCTCCGGAGCGACACGAACGGGGACTTAGAATTTTTTCGCTCGGGCTCCGGAGCGACACGATCGCTCCGTTATTCTACGTTCTCTCGGTCCACGGGCATCAGAGAGCAAAACAGCCTAATAGTTTTAGAGTGCCTCAACGATCAGGAATATGGATCTAACGTTCTCGTTTCGAACCGACGACTTTCGGTTCCGGAGCGACACGAACGCTCCATGATTCTCGATTATCTCGACACAGGTAAGAGACAGAGGAGAACAAGTGTATGGTTTTAGAGAGCCACGAGCACCAGGAATAAGGATCTACCGTTGTCATTTCGTTCCGTCGGCATTCGGTTCCGGAGCGACACGAACGGGGACTTAGAATTTTTTCGCTCGGGCTCCGGAGCGACACGAACGGGGACTTAGAATTTTTTCGCTCGGGCTCCGGAGCGACACGATCGCTCCGTTATTCTACGTTCTCTCGGTCCACGGGCATCAGAGAGCAAAACAGCCTAATAGTCTTAGACTGCCTCAACGATCAGGAATATGGATCTAACGTTCTCGTTTCGAACCGACGACTTTCGGTTCCGGAGCGACACGAACGCTCCATGATTCTCGATTATCTCGACACAGGTAAGAGACAGAGGAGAACAAGTGTATGGTTTTAGAGAGCCACGAGCACCAGGAATAAGGATCTACCGTTGTCATTTCGTTCCGTCGACATTCGGTTCCGGAGCGACACGAACGGGGACTTAGAATTTTTTCGCTCGGGCTCCGGAGCGACACGAACGGGGACTTAGAATTTTTTCGCTCGGGCTCCGGAGCGACACGATCGCTCCGTTATTCTACGTTCTCTCGGTCCACGGGCATCAGAGAGCAAAACAGCCTAATAGTTTTAGAGTGCCTCAACGATCAGGAATATGGATCTAACGTTCTCGTTTCGAACCGACGACTTTCGGTTCCGGAGCGACACGAACGCTCCATGATTCTCGATTATCTCGACACAGGTAAGAGACAGAGGAGAACAAGTGTATGGTTTTAGAGAGCCACGAGCACCAGGAATAAGGATCTACCGTTGTCATTTCGTTCCGTCGACATTCGGTTCCGGAGCGACACGAACGGGGACTTAGAATTTTTTCGCTCGGGCTCCGGAGCGACACGAACGGGGACTTAGAATTTTTTCGCTCGGGCTCCGGAGCGACACGATCGCTCCGTTATTCTACGTTCTCTCGGTCCACGGGCATCAGAGAGCAAAACAGCCTAATAGTTTTAGAGTGCCTCAACGATCAGGAATATGGATCTAACGTTCTCGGTTCGAACCGACGACTTTCGGTTCCGGAGCGACACGAACGCTCCATGATTCTCGATTATCTCGACACAGGTAAGAGACAGAGGAGAACAAGTGTATGGTTTTAGAGAGCCACGAGCACCAGGAATAAGGATCTACCGTTGTCATTTCGTTCCGTCGACATTCGGTTCCGGAGCGACACGAACGGGGACTTAGAATTTTTTCGCTCGGGCTCCGGAGCGACACGAACGGGGACTTAGAATTTTTTCGCTCGGGCTCCGGAGCGACACGATCGCTCCGTTATTCTACGTTCTCTCGGTCCACGGGCATCAGAGAGCAAAACAGCCTAATAGTTTTAGAGTGCCTCAACGATCAGGAATATGGATCTAACGTTCTCGTTTCGAACCGACGACTTTCGGTTCCGGAGCGACACGAACGCTCCATGATTCTCGATTATCTCGACACAGGTAAGAGACAGAGGAGAACAAGTGTATGGTTTTAGAGAGCCACGAGCACCAGGAATAAGGATCTACCGTTGTCATTTCGTTCCGTCGACATTCGGTTCCGGAGCGACACGAACGGGGACTTAGAATTTTTTCGCTCGGGCTCCGGAGCGACACGAACGGGGACTTAGAATTTTTTCGCTCGGGCTCCGGAGCGACACGATCGCTCCGTTATTCTACGTTCTCTCGGTCCACGGGCATCAGAGAGCAAAACAGCCTAATAGTTTTAGAGTGCCTCAACGATCAGGAATATGGATCTAACGTTCTCGGTTCGAACCGACGACTTTCGGTTCCGGAGCGACACGAACGCTCCATGATTCTCGATTATCTCGACACAGGTAAGAGACAGAGGAGAACAAGTGTATGGTTTTAGAGAGCCACGAGCACCAGGAATAAGGATCTACCGTTGTCATTTCGTTCCGTCGACATTCGGTTCCGGAGCGACACGAACGGGGACTTAGAATTTTTTCGCTCGGGCTCCGGAGCGACACGAACGGGGACTTAGAATTTTTTCGCTCGGGCTCCGGAGCGACACGATCGCTCCGTTATTCTACGTTCTCTCGGTCCACGGGCATCAGAGAGCAAAACAGCCTAATAGTTTTAGAGTGCCTCAACGATCAGGAATATGGATCTAACGTTCTCGTTTCGAACCGACGACTTTCGGTTCCGGAGCGACACGAACGCTCCATGATTCTCGATTATCTCGACACAGGTAAGAGACAGAGGAGAACAAGTGTATGGTTTTAGAGAGCCACGAGCACCAGGAATAAGGATCTACCGTTGTCATTTCGTTCCGTCGACATTCGGTTCCGGAGCGACACGAACGGGGACTTAGAATTTTTTCGCTCGGGCTCCGGAGCGACACGAACGGGGACTTAGAATTTTTTCGCTCGGGCTCCGGAGCGACACGATCGCTCCGTTATTCTACGTTCTCTCGGTCCACGGGCATCAGAGAGCAAAACAGCCTAATAGTTTTAGAGTGCCTCAACGTTCAGGAATATGGATCTAACGTTCTCGTTTCGAACCGCCGACTTTCGGTTCCGGAGCGACACGAACGCTCCATGATTCTCGATTATCTCGACACAGGTAAGAGACAGAGGAGAACAAGTGTATGGTTTTAGAGAGCCACGAGCACCAGGAATAAGGATCTACCGTTGTCATTTCGTTCCGTCGACATTCGGTTCCGGAGCGACACGAACGGGGACTTAGAATTTTTTCGCTCGGGCTCCGGAGCGACACGAACGGGGACTTAGAATTTTTTCGCTCGGGCTCCGGAGCGACACGATCGCTCCGTTATTCTACGTTCTCTCGGTCCACGGGCATCAGAGAGCAAAACAGCCTAATAGTTTTAGAGTGCCTCAACGTTCAGGAATATGGATCTAACGTTCTCGTTTCGAACCGCCGACTTTCGGTTCCGGAGCGACACGAACGCTCCATGATTCTCGATTATCTCGACACAGGTAAGAGACAGAGGAGAACAAGTGTATGGTTTTAGAGAGCCACGAGCACCAGGAATAAGGATCTACCGTTGTCATTTCGTTCCGTCGACATTCGGTTCCGGAGCGACACGAACGGGGACTTAGAATTTTTTCGCTCGGGCTCCGGAGCGACACGATCGCTCCGTTATTCTACGTTCTCTCGGTCCACGGGCATCAGAGAGCAAAACAGCCTAATAGTTTTAGAGTGCCTCAACGATCAGGAATATGGATCTAACGTTCTCGTTTCGAACCGACGACTTTCGGTTCCGGAGCGACACGAACGCTCCATGATTCTCGATTATCTCGACACAGGTAAGAGACAGAGGAGAACAAGTGTATGGTTTTAGAGAGCCACGAGCACCAGGAATAAGGATCTACCGTTTTCATTTCGTTCCGTCGACATTCGGTTCCGGAGCGACACGAACGGGGACTTAGAATTTTTTCGCTCGGGCTCCGGAGCGACACGAACGGGGACTTGGAATTTTTTCGCTCGGGCTCCGGAGCGACACGATCGCTCCGTTATTCTACGTTCTCTCGGTCCACGGGCATCAGAGAGCAAAACAGCCTAATAGTTTTAGAGTGCCTCAACGATCAGGAATATGGATCTAACGTTCTCGTTTCGAACCGACGACTTTCGGTTCCGGAGCGACACGAACGCTCCATGATTCTCGATTATCTCGACACAGGTAAGAGACAGAGGAGAACAAGTGTATGGTTTTAGAGAGCCACGAGCACCAGGAATAAGGATCTACCGTTTTCATTTCGTTCCGTCGACATTCGGTTCCGGAGCGACACGAACGGGGACTTAGAATTTTTTCGCTCGGACTCCGGAGCGACACGAACGGGGACTTGGAATTTTTTCGCTCGGGCTCCGGAGCGACACGATCGCTCCGTTATTCTACGTTCTCTCGGTCCACGGGCATCAGAGAGCAAAACAGCCTAATAGTTTTAGAGTGCCTCAACGATCAGGAATATGGATCTAACGTTCTCGTTTCGAACCGACGACTTTCGGTTCCGGAGCGACACGAACGCTCCATGATTCTCGATTATCTCGACACAGGTAAGAGACAGAGGAGAACAAGTGTATGGTTTTAGAGAGCCACGAGCACCAGGAATAAGGATCTGCCGTTGTCATTTCGTTCCGTCGACATTCGGTTCCGGAGCGACACGAACGGGGACTTAGAATTTTTTCGCTCGTACTCCGGAGCGACACGATCGCTCCGATATTCTACGTTCTCTCGGTCCACGGGCTTCAGAGAGCAAAACAGCCTAATAGTTTTAGAGTGCCTCAACGATCAGGAATATGGATCTAACGTTCTCGTTTCGAACCGACGACTTTCGGTTCCGGAGCGACACGAACGCTCCATGATTCTCGATTATCTCGACACAGGTAAGAGACAGAGGAGAACAAGTGTATGGTTTTAGAGAGCCACGAGCACCAGGAATAAGGATCTACCGTTGTCATTTCGTTCCGTCGACATTCGGTTCCGGAGCGACACGAACGGGGACTTAGAATTTTTTCGCTCGGGCTCCGGAGCGACACGAACGGGGACTTAGAATTTTTTCGCTCGGGCTCCGGAGCGACACGATCGCTCCGTTATTCTACGTTCTCTCGGTCCACGGGCATCAGAGAGCAAAACAGCCTAATAGTTTTAGAGTGCCTCAACGATCAGGAATATGGATCTAACGTTCTCGTTTCGAACCGACGACTTTCGGTTCCGGAGCGACACGAACGCTCCATGATTCTCGATTATCTCGACACAGGTAAGAGACAGAGGAGAACAAGTGTATGGTTTTAGAGAGCCACGAGCACCAGGAATAAGGATCTACCGTTGTCATTTCGTTCCGTCGACATTCGGTTCCGGAGCGACACGAACGGGGACTTAGAATTTTTTCGCTCGGGCTCCGGAGCGACACGATCGCTCCGTTATTTTACGTTCTCTCGGTCCACGGGCATCAGAGCGCAAAACAGCCTAATAGTTTTAGAGTGCCTCAACGATCAGGAATAAGGATCTAACGTTCTCGCTTCGAACCGACGACTTTCGGTTCCGGAGCGACACGAACGCTCCATGATTCTCGATTATCTCGACACAGGTAAGAGACAGAGGACAACAAGTGTATGGTTTTAGAGAGCCACGAGCACCAGGAATAAGGATCTACCGTTGTCATTTCGTTCCGTCGGCATTCGGTTCCGGAGCGACACGAACGGGGACTTAGAATTTTTTCGCTCGGGCTCCGGAGCGATACGAACGGGGACTTAGAATTTTTTCGCTCGGGCTCCGGAGCGACACGATCGCTCCGTTATTCTACGTTCTCTCGGTCCACGGGCATCAGAGAGCAAAACAGCCTAATAGTTTTAGAGTGCCTCAACGATCAGGAATATGGATCTAACGTTCTCGTTTCGAACCGACGACTTTCGGTTCCGGAGCGACACGAACGCTCCATGATTCTCGATTATCTCGACACAGGTAAGAGACAGAGGAGAACAAGTGTATGGTTTTAGAGAGCCACAAGCACCAGGAATAAGGATCTACCGTTGTCATTTCGTTCCGTCGACATTCGGTTCCGGAGCGACACGAACGGGGACTTAGAATTTTTTCGCTCGGGCTCCGGAGCGACACGAACGGGGACTTTGAATTTTTTCGCTCGGGCTCCGGAGCGACACGATCGCTCCGTTATTCTACGTTCTCTCGGTCCACGGGCATCAGAGAGCAAAACAGCCTAATAGTTTTAGAGTGCCTCGACGATCAGGAATATGGCTCTAACGTTCTCGTTTCGAACCGACGACTTTCGGTTCCGGAGCGACACGAACGCTCCATGATTCTCGATTATCTCGACACAGGTAAGAGACAGAGGAGAACAAGTGTATGGTTTTAGAGAGCCACGAGCACCAGGAATAAGGATCTACCGTTGTCATTTCGTTCCGTCGACATTCGGTTCCGGAGCGACACGAACGCTCCATGATTCTCGATTATCTCGACACAGGTAAGAGACAGAGGAGAACAAGTGTATGGTTTTAGAGAGCCACGAGCACCAGGAATAAGGATCTACCGTTGTCATTTCGTTCCGTCGACATTCGGTTCCGGAGCGACACGAACGGGGACTTAGAATTTTTTCGCTCGGGCTCCGGAGCGACACGAACGGGGACTTAGAATTTTTTCGCTCGGGCTCCGGAGCGACACGATCGCTCCGTTATTCTACGTTCTCTCGGTCCACGGGCATCAGAGAGCAAAACAGCCTAATAGTTTTAGAGTGCCTCAACGATCAGGAATATGGATCTAACGTTCTCGTTTCGAACCGACGACTTTCGGTTCCGGAGCGACACGAACGCTCCATGATTCTCGATTATCTCGACACAGGTAAGAGACAGAGGAGAACAAGTGTATGGTTTTAGAGAGCCACGAGCACCAGGAATAAGGATCTACCGTTGTCATTTCGTTCCGTCGACATTCGGTTCCGGAGCGACACGAACGGGGACTTAGAATTTTTTCGCTCGGGCTCCGGAGCGACACGAACGGGGACTTAGAATTTTTTCGCTCGGGCTCCGGAGCGACACGATCGCTCCGTTATTCTACGTTCTCTCGGTCCACGGGCATCAGAGAGCAAAACAGCCTAATAGTTTTAGAGTGCCTCAACGATCAGGAATATGGATCTAACGTTCTCGTTTCGAACCGACGACTTTCGGTTCCGGAGCGACACGAACGCTCCATGATTCTCGATTATCTCGACACAGGTAAGAGACAGAGGAGAACAAGTGTATGGTTTTAGAGAGCCACGAGCACCAGGAATAAGGATCTACCGTTGTCATTTCGTTCCGTCGACATTCGGTTCCGGAGCGACACGAACGCTCCATGATTCTCGATTATCTCGACACAGGTAAGAGACAGAGGAGAACAAGTGTATGGTTTTAGAGAGCCACGAGCACCAGGAATAAGGATGTACCGTTGTCATTTCGTTCCGTGGACATTCGGTTCCGAAGCGACACGAACGGGGACTTAGAATTTTTTCGCTCGGGCTCCGGAGCGACACGATCGCTCCGTTATTCTACGTTCTCTCGGTCCACGGGCATCAGAGAGCAAAACAGCCTAATAGTTTTAGAGTGCCTCAACGATCAGGAATATGGATCTAACGTTCTCGTTTCGAACCGACGACTTTCGGTTCCGGAGCGACACGAACGCTCCATGATTCTCGATTATCTCGACACAGGTAAGAGACAGAGGAGAACAAGTGTATGGTTTTAGAGAGCCACGAGCACCAGGAATAAGGATCTACCGTTGTCATTTCGTTCCGTCGACATTCGGTTCCGGAGCGACACGAACGGGGACTTAGAATTTTTGCGCTCGGGCTCCGGAGCGACACGATCGCTCCGTTATTCTACGTTCTCTCGGTCCACGGGCATCAGAGAGCAAAACAGCCTAATACTTTTAGAGTGCCTCAACGATCAGGAATATGGATCTAACGTTCTCGTTTCGAACCGACGACTTTCGGTTCCGGAGCGACACGAACGCTCCATGATTCTCGATTATCTCGACACAGGTAAGAGACAGAGGAGAACAAGTGTATGGTTTTAGAGAGCCACGAGCACCAGGAATAAGGATCTACCGTTTTCATTTCGTTCCGTCGACATTCGGTTCCGGAGCGACACGAACGGGGACTTAGAATTTTTTCGCTCGGGCTCCGGAGCGACACGAACGGGGACTTGGAATTTTTTCGCTCGGGCTCCGGAGCGACACGATCGCTCCGTTATTCTACGTTCTCTCGGTCCACGGGCATCAGAGAGCAAAACAGCCTAATAGTTTTAGAGTGCCTCAACGATCAGGAATATGGATCTAACGTTCTCGTTTCGAACCGACGACTTTCGGTTCCGGAGCGACACGAACGCTCCATGATTCTCGATTATCTCGACACAGGTAAGAGACAGAGGAGAACAAGTGTATGGTTTTAGAGAGCCACGAGCACCAGGAATAAGGATCTACCGTTGTCATTTCGTTCCGTCGGCATTCGGTTCCGGAGCGACACGAACGGGGACTTAGAATTTTTTCGCTCGGGCTCCGGAGCGACACGAACGGGGACTTAGAATTTTTTCGCTCGGGCTCCGGAGCGACACGATCGCTCCGTTATTCTACGTTCTCTCGGTCCACGGGCATCAGAGAGCAAAACAGCCTAATAGTCTTAGAGTGCCTCAACGATCAGGAATATGGATCTAACGTTCTCGTTTCGAACCGACGACTTTCGGTTCCGGAGCGACACGAACGCTCCATGATTCTTGATTATCTCGACACAGGTAAGAGACAGAGGAGAACAAGTGTATGGTTTTAGAGAGCCACGAGCACCAGGAATAAGGATCTACCGTTGTCATTTCGTTCCGTCGACATTCGGTTCCGGAGCGACACGAACGCTCCATGATTCTCGATTATCTCGACACAGGTAAGAGACAGAGGAGAACAAGTGTATGGTTTTAGAGAGCCACGAGCACCAGGAATAAGGATCTACCGTTGTCATTTCGTTCCGTCGGCATTCGGTTCCGGAGCGACACGAACGGGGACTTAGAATTTTTTCGCTCGGGCTCCGGAGCGATACGAACGGGGACTTAGAATTTTTTCGCTCGGGCTCCGGAGCGACACGATCGCTCCGTTATTCTACGTTCTCTCGGTCCACGGGCATCAGAGAGCAAAACAGCCTAATAGTTTTAGAGTGCCTCAACGATCAGGAATATGGATCTAACGTTCTCGTTTCGAACCGACGACTTTCGGTTCCGGAGCGACACGAACGCTCCATGATTCTCGATTATCTCGACACAGGTAAGAGACAGAGGAGAACAAGTGTATGGTTTTAGAGAGCCACGAGCACCAGGAATAAGGATCTACCGTTGTCATTTCGTTCCGTCGACATTCGGTTCCGGAGGGACACGAACGGGGACTTAGAATTTTTTCGCTCGGGCTCCGGAGCGACACGAACGGGGACTTAGAATTTTTTCGCTCGGGCTCCGGAGCGACACGATCGCTCCGTTATTCTACGTTCTCTCGGTCCACGGGCATCAGAGAGCAAAACAGCCTAATAGTTTTAGAGTGCCTCGACGATCAGGAATATGGCTCTAACGTTCTCGTTTCGAACCGACGACTTTCGGTTCCGGAGCGACACGAACGCTCCATGATTCTCGATTATCTCGACACAGGTAAGAGACAGAGGAGAACAAGTGTATGGTTTTAGAGAGCCACGAGCACCAGGAATAAGGATCTACCGTTGTCATTTCGTTCCGTCGACATTCGGTTCCGGAGCGACACGAACGCTCCATGATTCTCGATTATCTCGACACAGGTAAGAGACAGAGGAGAACAAGTGTATGGTTTTAGAGAGCCACGAGCACCAGGAATAAGGATCTACCGTTGTCATTTCGTTCCGTCGACATTCGGTTCCGGAGCGACACGAACGGGGACTTAGAATTTTTTCGCTCGGGCTCCGGAGCGACACGAACGGGGACTTAGAATTTTTTCGCTCGGGCTCCGGAGCGACACGATCGCTCCGTTATTCTACGTTCTCTCGGTCCACGGGCATCAGAGAGCAAAACAGCCTAATAGTTTTAGAGTGCCTCAACGATCAGGAATATGGATCTAACGTTCTCGTTTCGAACCGACGACTTTCGGTTCCGGAGCGACACGAACGCTCCATGATTCTCGATTATCTCGACACAGCTAAGAGACAGAGGAGAACAAGTGTATGGTTTTAGAGAGCCACGAGCACCAGGAATAAGGATCTACCGTTGTCATTTCGTTCCGTCGACATTCGGTTCCGGAGCGACACGAACGGGGACTTAGAATTTTTTCGCTGGGGCTCCGGAGCGACACGAACGGGGACTTAGAATTTTTTCGCTCGGGCTCCGGAGCGACACGATCGCTCCATGATTCTCGATTATCTCGACACAGGTAAGAGACAGAGGAGAACAAGTGTATGGTTTTAGAGAGGCACGAGCACCAGGAATAAGGATCTACCGTTGTCATTTCGTTCCGTCGACATTCGGTTCCGGAGCGACACGAACGGGGACTTAGAATTTTTTCGCTCGGGCTCCGGAGCGACACGAACGGGGACTTAGAATTTTTTCGCTCGGGCTCCGGAGCGACACGATCGCTCCGTTATTCTACGTTCTCTCGGTCCACGGGCATCAGAGAGCAAAACAGCCTAATAGTTTTAGAGTGCCTCAACGATCAGGAATATGGATCTAACGTTCTCGTTTCGAACCGACGACTTTCGGTTCCGGAGCGACACGAACGCTCCATGATTCTCGATTATCTCGACACAGGTAAGAGACAGAGGAGAACAAGTGTATGGTTTTAGAGAGCCACGAGCACCAGGAATAAGGATCTACCGTTGTCATTTCGTTCCGTCGACATTCGGTTCCGGAGCGACACGAACGGGGACTTAGAATTTTTTCGCTCGGGCTCCGGAGCGACACGAACGGGGACTTAGAATTTTTTCGCTCGGGCTCCGGAGCGACACGATCGCTCCGTTATTCTACGTTCTCTCGGTCCACGGGCATCAGAGAGCAAAACAGCCTAATAGTTTTAGAGTGCCTCAACGATCAGGAATATGGATCTAACGTTCTCGTTTCGAACCGACGACTTTCGGTTCCGGAGCGACACGAACGCTCCATGATTCTCGATTATCTCGACACAGGTAAGAGACAGAGGAGAACAAGTGTATGGCTTTAGAGAGCCAGGAGCACCAGGAATAAGGATCTACCGTTGTCATTTCGTTCCGTCGACATTCGGTTCCGGAGCGACACGAACGGGGACTTAGAATTTTTTCGCTCGGGCTCCGGAGCGACACGAACGGGGACTTAGAATTTTTTCGCTCGGGATCCGAAGCGACACGAACGGGGACTTAGAATTTTTTCGCTCGGGCTCCGGAGCGACACGATCGCTCCGTTATTCTACGTTCTCTCGGTCCACGGGCATCAGAGAGCAAAACAGCCTAATAGTTTTAGAGTGCCTCAACGATCAGGAATATGGATCTAACGTTCTCGTTTCGAACCGACGACTTTCGGTTCCGGAGCGACACGAACGCTCCATGATTCTCGAATATCTCGACACAGGTAAGAGACAGAGGAGAACAAGTGTATGGTTTTAGAGAGCCACGAGCACCAGGAATAAGGATCTACCGTTGTCATTTCGTTCCGTCGACATTCGGTTCCGGAGCGACACGAACGGGACTTAGAATTTTTTCGCTCGGGCTCCGGAGCGACACGAACGGGGACTTAGAATTTTTTCGCTCGGGCTCCGGAGCGACACGATCGCTCCGTTATTCTACGTTCTCTCGGTCCACGGGCATCAGAGAGCAAAACAGCCTAATAGTTTTAGAGTGCCTCAACGATCAGGAATATGGATCTAACGTTCTCGTTTCGAACCGACGACTTTCGGTTCCGGAGCGACACGAACGCTCCATGATTCTCGATTATCTCGACACAGGTAAGAGACAGAGGAGAACAAGTGTATGGTTTTAGAGAGCCACGAGCACCAGGAATAAGGATCTACCGTTGTCATTTCGTTCCGTCGACATTCGGTTCCGGAGCGACACGAACGGGGACTTAGAATTTTTTCGCTCGGGCTCCGGAGCGACACGAACGGGGACTTAGAATTTTTTCGCTCGGGCTCCGGAGCGACACGATCGCTCCGTTATTCTACGTTCTCTCGGTCCACGGGCATCAGAGAGCAAAACAGCCTAATAGTTTTAGAGTGCCTCAACGATCAGGAATATGGATCTAACGTTCTCGTTTCGAACCGACGACTTTCGGTTCCGGAGCGACACGAACGCTCCATGATTCTCGATTATCTCGACACAGGTAAGAGACAGAGGAGAACAAGTGTATGGTTTTAGAGAGCCACGAGCACCAGGAATAAGGATCTACCGTTGTCATTTCGTTCCGTCGACATTCGGTTCCGGAGCGACACGAACGGGGACTTAGAATTTTTACGCTCGGGCTCCGGAGCGACACGAACGGGGACTTGGAATTTTTTCGCTCGGGCTCCGGAGCGACACGATCGCTCCGTTATTCTACGTTCTCTCGGTCCACGGGCATCAGAGAGCAAAACAGCCTAATAGTTTTAGAGTGCCTCAACGATCAGGAATATGGATCTAACGTTCTCGTTTCGAACCGACGACTTTCGGTTCCGGAGCGACACGAACGCTCCATGATTCTCGATTATCTCGACACAGGTAAGAGACAGAGGAGAACAAGTGTATGGTTTTAGAGAGCCACGAGCACCAGGAATAAGGATCTACCGTTTTCATTTCGTTCAGTCGACATTCGGTTCCGGAGCGACACGAACGGGGACTTAGAATTTTTTCGCTCGGGCTCCGGAGCGACACGAACGGGGACTTGGAATTTTTTCGCTCGGGCTCCGGAGCGACACGATCGCTCCGTTATTCTACGTTCTCTCGGTCCACGGGCATCAGAGAGCAAAACAGCCTAATAGTTTTAGAGTGCCTCAACGATCAGGAATATGGATCTAACGTTCTCGTTTCGAACCGACGACTTTCGGTTCCGGAGCGACACGAACGCTCCATGATTCTCGATTATCTCGACACAGGTAAGAGACAGAGGAGAACAAGTGTATGGTTTTAGAGAGCCACGAGCACCAGGAATAAGGATCTACCGTTGTCATTTCGTTCCGTCGACATTCGGTTCCGGAGCGACACAAACGGGGACGTAGAATTTTTTCGCTCGGGCTCCGGAGCGACACGAACGGGGACTTAGAATTTTTTCGCTCGGGCTCCGGAGCGACACGATCGCTCCGTTATTCTACGTTCTCTCGGTCCACGGGCATCAGAGAGCAAAACAGCCTAATAGTTTTAGAGTGCCTCAACGATCAGGAATATGGATCTAACGTTCTCGTTTCGAACCGACGACTTTCGGTTCCGGAGCGACACGAACGCTCCATGATTCTCGATTATCTCGACACAGGTAAGAGACAGAGGAGAACAAGTGTATGGTTTTAGAGAGCCACGAGCACCAGGAATAAGGATCTACCGTTGTCATTTCGTTCCGTCGACATTCGGTTCCGGAGCGACACGAACGGGGACTTAGAATTTTTTCGCTCGGGCTCCGGAGCGACACGAACGGGGACTTAGAATTTTTTCGCTCGGGCTCCGGAGCGACACGATCGCTCCGTTATTCTACGTTCTCTCGGTCCACGGGCATCAGAGAGCAAAACAGCCTAATAGTTTTAGAGTGCCTCAACGATCAGGAATATGGATCTAACGTTCTCGTTTCGAACCGACGACTTTCGGTTCCGGAGCGACACGAACGCTCCATGATTCTCGATTATCTCGACACAGGTAAGAGACAGAGGAGAACAAGTGTATGGTTTTAGAGAGCCACGAGCACCAGGAATAAGGATCTACCGTTGTCATTTCGTTCCGTCGACATTCGGTTCCGGAGCGACACGAACGGGGACTTAGAATTTTTTCGCTCGGGCTCCGGAGCGACACGAACGGGGACTTAGAATTTTTTCGCTCGGGCTCCGGAGCGACACGATCGCTCCGTTATTCTACGTTCTCTCGGTCCACGGGCATCAGAGAGCAAAACAGCCTAATAGTTTTAGAGTGCCTCAACGATCAGGAATATGGATCTAACGTTCTCGTTTCGAACCGACGACTTTCGGTTCCGGAGCGACACGAACGCTCCATGATTCTCGATTATCTCGACACAGGTAAGAGACAGAGGAGAACAAGTGTATGGTTTTAGAGAGCCACGAGCACCAGGAATAAGGATCTACCGTTGTCATTTCGTTCCGTCGACATTCGGTTCCGGAGCGACACAAACGGGGACGTAGAATTTTTTCGCTCGGGCTCCGGAGCGACACGAACGGGGACTTAGAATTTTTTCGCTCGGGCTCCGGAGCGACACGATCGCTCCGTTATTCTACGTTCTCTCGGTCCACGGGCATCAGAGAGCAAAACAGCCTAATAGTTTTAGAGTGCCTCAACGATCAGGAATATGGATATAACGTTCTCATTTCGAACCGACGACTTTCGGTTCCGGAGCGACACGAACGCTCCATGATTCTCGATTATCTCGACACAGGTAAGAGACAGAGGAGAACAAGTGTATGGTTTTAGAGAGCCACGAGCACCAGGAATAAGGATCTACCGTTGTCATTTCGTTCCGTCGACATTCGGTTCCGGAGCGACACGAACGGGGACTTAGAATTTTTTCGCTCGGGCTCCGGAGCGACACGAACGGGGACTTAGAATTTTTTCGCTCGGGCTCCGGAGCGACACGATCGCTCCGTTATTCTACGTTCTCTCGGTCCACGGGCATCAGAGAGCAAAACAGCCTAATAGTTTTAGAGTGCCTCAACGATCAGGAATATGGATCTAACGTTCTCGTTTCGAACCGACGACTTTCGGTTCCGGAGCGACACGAACGCTCCATGATTCTCGATTATCTCGACACAGGTAAGAGACAGAGGAGAACAAGTGTATGGCTTTAGAGAGCCACGAGCACCAGGAATAAGGATCTACCGTTGTCATTTCGTTCCGTCGACATTCGGTTCCGGAGCGACACGAACGGGGACTTAGAATTTTTTCGCTCGGGCTCCGGAGCGACACGAACGGGGACTTAGAATTTTTTCGCTCGGGATCCGAAGCGACACGAACGGGGACTTAGAATTTTTTCGCTCGGGCTCCGGAGCGACACGATCGCTCCGTTATTCTACGTTCTCTCGGTCCACGGGCATCAGAGAGCAAAACAGCCTAATAGTTTTAGAGTGCCTCAACGATCAGGAATATGGATCTAACGTTCTCGTTTCGAACCGACGACTTTCGGTTCCGGAGCGACACGAACGCTCCATGATTCTCGAATATCTCGACACAGGTAAGAGACAGAGGAGAACAAGTGTATGGTTTTAGAGAGCCACGAGCACCAGGAATAAGGATCTACCGTTGTCATTTCGTTCCGTCGACATTCGGTTCCGGAGCGACACGAACGGGGAGTTAGAATTTTTTCGCTCGGGCTCCGGAGCGACACGAACGGGGACTTAGAATTTTTTCGCTCGGGCTCCGGAGCGACACGATCGCTCCGTTATTCTACGTTCTCTCGGTCCACGGGCATCAGAGAGCAAAACAGCCTAATAGTTTTAGAGTGCCTCAACGATCAGGAATATGGATCTAACGTTCTCGTTTCGAACCGACGACTTTCGGTTCCGGAGCGACACGAACGCTCCATGATTCTCGATTATCTCGACACAGGTAAGAGACAGAGGAGAACAAGTGTATGGTTTTAGAGAGCCACGAGCACCAGGAATAAGGATCTACCGTTGTCATTTCGTTCCGTCGACATTCGGTTCCGGAGCGACACGAACGGGGACTTAGAATTTTTTCGCTCGGGCTCCGGAGCGACACGAACGGGGACTTAGAATTTTTTCGCTCGGGCTCCGGAGCGACACGATCGCTCCGTTATTCTACGTTCTCTCGGTCCACGGGCATCAGAGAGCAAAACAGCCTAATAGTTTTAGAGTGCCTCAACGATCAGGAATATGGATCTAACGTTCTCGTTTCGAACCGACGACTTTCGGTTCCGGAGCGACACGAACGCTCCATGATTCTCGATTATCTCGACACAGGTAAGAGACAGAGGAGAACAAGTGTATGGTTTTAGAGAGCCACGAGCACCAGGAATAAGGATCTACCGTTGTCATTTCGTTCCGTCGACATTCGGTTCCGGAGCGACACGAACGGGGACTTAGAATTTTTTCGCTCGGGCTCCGGAGCGACACGAACGGGGACTTAGAATTTTTTCGCTCGGGCTCCGGAGCGACACGATCGCTCCGTTATTCTACGTTCTCTCGGTCCACGGGCATCAGAGAGCAAAACAGCCTAATAGTTTTAGAGTGCCTCAACGATCAGGAATATGGATCTAACGTTCTCGTTTCGAACCGACGACTTTCGGTTCCGGAGCGACACGAACGCTCCATGATTCTCGATTATCTCGACACAGGTAAGAGACAGAGGAGAACAAGTGTATGGTTTTAGAGAGCCACGAGCACCAGGAATAAGGATCTACCGTTGTCATTTCGTTCCGTCGACATTCGGTTCCGGAGCGACACGAACGGGGACTTAGAATTTTTACGCTCGGGCTCCGGAGCGACACGAACGGGGACTTGGAATTTTTTCGCTCGGGCTCCGGAGCGACACGATCGCTCCGTTATTCTACGTTCTCTCGGTCCACGGGCATCAGAGAGCAAAACAGCCTAATAGTTTTAGAGTGCCTCAACGATCAGGAATATGGATCTAACGTTCTCGTTTCGAACCGACGACTTTCGGTTCCGGAGCGACACGAACGCTCCATGATTCTCGATTATCTCGACACAGGTAAGAGACAGAGGAGAACAAGTGTATGGTTTTAGAGAGCCACGAGCACCAGGAATAAGGATCTACCGTTGTCATTTCGTTCCGTCGACATTCGGTTCCGGAACGACACAAACGGGGACGTAGAATTTTTTCGCTCGGGCTCCGGAGCGACACGAACGGGGACTTAGAATTTTTTCGCTCGGGCTCCGGAGCGACACGATCGCTCCGTTATTCTACGTTCTCTCGGTCCACGGGCATCAGAGAGCAAAACAGCCTAATAGTTTTAGAGTGCCTCAACGATCAGGAATATGGATCTAACGTTCTCGTTTCGAACCGACGACTTTCGGTTCCGGAGCGACACGAACGCTCCATGATTCTCGATTATCTCGACACAGGTAAGAGACAGAGGAGAACAAGTGTATGGTTTTAGAGAGCCACGAGCACCAGGAATAAGGATCTACCGTTGTCATTTCGTTCCGTCGACATTCGGTTCCGGAGCGACACGAACGGGGACTTAGAATTTTTTCGCTCGGGCTCCGGAGCGACACGAACGGGGACTTAGAATTTTGTCGCTCGGGCTCCGGAGCGACACGATCGCTCCGTTATTCTACGTTCTCTCGGTCCACGGGCATCAGAGAGCAAAACAGCCTAATAGTTTTAGAGTGCCTCAACGATCAGGAATATGGATCTAACGTTCTCGTTTCGAACCGACGACTTTCGGTTCCGGAGCGACACGAACGCTCCATGATTCTCGATTATCTCGACACAGGTAAGAGACAGAGGAGAACAAGTGTATGGTTTTAGAGAGCCACGAGCACCAGGAATAAGGATCTACCGTTGTCATTTCGTTCCGTCGACATTCGGTTCCGGAGCGACACAAACCGGGACGTAGAATTTTTTCGCTCGGGCTCCGGAGCGACACGAACGGGGACTTAGAATTTTTTCGCTCGGGCTCCGGAGCGACACGATCGCTCCGTTATTCTACGTTCTCTCGGTCCACGGGCATCAGAGAGCAAAACAGCCTAATAGTTTTAGAGTGCCTCAACGATCAGGAATATGGATCTAACGTTCTCGTTTCGAACCGACGACTTTCGGTTCCGGAGCGACACGAACGCTCCATGATTCTCGATTATCTCGACACAGGTAAGAGACAGAGGAGAACAAGTGTATGGTTTTAGAGAGCCACGAGCACCAGGAATAAGGATCTACCGTTGTCATTTCGTTCCGTCGACATTCGGTTCCGGAGCGACACGAACAGGGACTTAGAATTTTTTCGCTCGGGCTCCGGAGCGACACGAACGGGGACTTAGAATTTTTTCGCTCGGGCTCCGGAGCGACACGATCGCTCCGTTATTCTACGTTCTCTCGGTCCACGGGCATCAGAGAGCAAAACAGCCTAATAGTTTTAGAGTGCCTCAACGATCAGGAATATGGATCTAACGTTCTCGTTTCGAACCGACGACTTTCGGTTCCGGAGCGACACGAACGCTCCATGATTCTCGATTATCTCGACACAGGTAAGAGACAGAGGAGAACAAGTGTATGGCTTTAGAGAGCCACGAGCACCAGGAATAAGGATCTACCGTTGTCATTTCGTTCCGTCGACATTCGGTTCCGGAGCGACACGAACGGGGACTTAGAATTTTTTCGCGCGGGCTCCGGAGCGACACGAACGGGGACTTAGAATTTTTTCGCTCGGGATCCGAAGCGACACGAACGGGGACTTAGAATTTTTTCGCTCGGGCTCCGGAGCGACACGATCGCTCCGTTATTCTACGTTCTCTCGGTCCACGGGCATCAGAGAGCAAAACAGCCTAATAGTTTTAGAGTGCCTCAACGATCAGGAATATGGATCTAACGTTCTCGTTTCGAACCGACGACTTTCGGTTCCGGAGCGACACGAACGCTCCATGATTCTCGAATATCTCGACACAGGTAAGAGACAGAGGAGAACAAGTGTATGGTTTTAGAGAGCCACGAGCACCAGGAATAAGGATCTACCGTTGTCATTTCGTTCCGTCGACATTCGGTTCCGGAGCGACACGAACGGGGACTTAGAATTTTTTCGCTCGGGCTCCGGAGCGACACGAACGGGGACTTAGAATTTTTTCGCTCGGGCTCCGGAGCGACACGATCGCTCCGTTATTCTACGTTCTCTCGGTCCACGGGCATCAGAGAGCAAAACAGCCTAATAGTTTTAGAGTGCCTCAACGATCAGGAATATGGATCTAACGTTCTCGTTTCGAACCGACGACTTTCGGTTCCGGAGCGACACGAACGCTCCATGATTCTCGATTATCTCGACACAGGTAAGAGACAGAGGAGAACAAGTGTATGGTTTTAGAGAGCCACGAGCACCAGGAATAAGGATCTACCGTTGTCATTTCGTTCCGTCGACATTCGGTTCCGGAGCGACACGAACGGGGACTTAGAATTTTTTCGCTCGGGCTCCGGAGCGACACGAACGGGGACTTAGAATTTTTTCGCTCGGGCTCCGGAGCGACACGATCGCTCCGTTATTCTACGTTCTCTCGGTCCACGGGCATCAGAGAGCAAAACAGCCTAATAGTTTTAGAGTGCCTCAACGATCAGGAATATGGATCTAACGTTCTCGTTTCGAACCGACGACTTTCGGTTCCGGAGCGACACGAACGCTCCATGATTCTCGATTATCTCGACACAGGTAAGAGACAGAGGAGAACAAGTGTATGGTTTTAGAGAGCCACGAGCACCAGGAATAAGGATCTACCGTTGTCATTTCGTTCCGTCGACATTCGGTTCCGGAGCGACACGAACGGGGACTTAGAATTTTTACGCTCGGGCTCCGGAGCGACACGAACGGGGACTTGGAATTTTTTCGCTCGGGCTCCGGAGCGACACGATCGCTCCGTTATTCTACGTTCTCTCGGTCCACGGGCATCAGAGAGCAAAACAGCCTAATAGTTTTAGAGTGCCTCAACGATCAGGAATATGGATCTAACGTTCTCGTTTCGAACCGACGACTTTCGGTTCCGGAGCGACACGAACGCTCCATGATTCTCGATTATCTCGACACAGGTAAGAGACAGAGGAGAACAAGTGTATGGTTTTAGAGAGCCACGAGCACCAGGAATAAGGATCTACCGTTGTCATTTCGTTCCGTCGACATTCGGTTCCGGAACGACACAAACGGGGACGTAGAATTTTTTCGCTCGGGCTCCGGAGCGACACGAACGGGGACTTAGAATTTTTTCGCTCGGGCTCCGGAGCGACACGATCGCTCCGTTATTCTACGTTCTCTCGGTCCACGGGCATCAGAGAGCAAAACAGCCTAATAGTTTTAGAGTGCCTCAACGATCAGGAATATGGATCTAACGTTCTCGTTTCGAACCGACGACTTTCGGTTCCGGAGCGACACGAACGCTCCATGATTCTCGATTATCTCGACACAGGTAAGAGACAGAGGAGAACAAGTGTATGGTTTTAGAGAGCCACGAGCACCAGGAATAAGGATCTACCGTTGTCATTTCGTTCCGTCGACATTCGGTTCCGGAGCGACACGAACGGGGACTTAGAATTTTTTCGCTCGGGCTCCGGAGCGACACGAACGGGGACTTAGAATTTTTTCGCTCGGGCTCCGGAGCGACACGATCGCTCCGTTATTCTACGTTCTCTCGGTCCACGGGCATCAGAGAGCAAAACAGCCTAATAGTTTTAGAGTGCCTCAACGATCAGGAATATGGATCTAACGTTCTCGTTTCGAACCGACGACTTTCGGTTCCGGAGCGACACGAACGCTCCATGATTCTCGATTATCTCGACACAGGTAAGAGACAGAGGAGAACAAGTGTATGGTTTTAGAGAGCCACGAGCACCAGGAATAAGGATCTACCGTTGTCATTTCGTTCCGTCGACATTCGGTTCCGGAGCGACACAAACGGGGACGTAGAATTTTTTCGCTCGGGCTCCGGAGCGACACGAACGGGGACTTAGAATTTTTTCGCTCGGGCTCCGGAGCGACACGATCGCTCCGTTATTCTACGTTCTCTCGGTCCACGGGCATCAGAGAGCAAAACAGCCTAATAGTTTTAGAGTGCCTCAACGATCAGGAATATGGATCTAATGTTCTCGTTTCGAACCGACGACTTTCGGTTCCGGAGCGACACGAACGCTCCATGATTCTCGATTATCTCGACACAGGTAAGAGACAGAGGAGAACAAGTGTATGGTTTTAGAGAGCCACGAGCACCAGGAATAAGGATCTACCGTTGTCATTTCGTTCCGTCGACATTCGGTTCCGGAGCGACACAAACGGGGACGTAGAATTTTTTCGCTCGGGCTCCGGAGCGACACGAACGGGGACTTAGAATTTTTTCGCTCGGGCTCCGGAGCGACACGATCGCTCCGTTATTCTACGTTCTCTCGGTCCACGGGCATCAGAGAGCAAAACAGCCTAATAGTTTTAGAGTGCCTCAACGATCAGGAATATGGATCTAACGTTCTCGTTTCGAACCGACGACTTTCGGTTCCGGAGCGACACGAACGCTCCATGATTCTCGATTATCTCGACACAGGTAAGAGACAGAGGAGAACAAGTGTATGGTTTTAGAGAGCCACGAGCACCAGGAATAAGGATCTACCGTTGTCATTTCGTTCCGTCGACATTCGGTTCCGGAGCGACACGAACGGGGACTTAGAATTTTTTCGCTCGGGCTCCGGAGCGACACGAACGGGGACTTAGAATTTTTTCGCTCGGGCTCCGGAGCGACACGATCGCTCCGTTATTCTACGTTCTCTCGGTCCACGGGCATCAGAGAGCAAAACAGCCTAATAGTTTTAGAGTGCCTCAACGATCAGGAATATGGATCTAACGTTCTCGTTTCGAACCGACGACTTTCGGTTCCGGAGCGACACGAACGCTCCATGATTCTCGATTATCTCGACACAGGTAAGAGACAGAGGAGAACAAGTGTATGGCTTTAGAGAGCCACGAGCACCAGGAATAAGGATCTACCGTTGTCATTTCGTTCCGTCGACATTCGGTTCCGGAGCGACACGAACGGGGACTTAGAATTTTTTCGCTCGGGCTCCGGAGCGACACGAACGGGGACTTAGAATTTTTTCGCTCGGGCTCCGGAGCGACACGATCGCTCCGTTATTCTACGTTCTCTCGGTCCACGGGCATCAGAGAGCAAAACAGCCTAATAGTTTTAGAGTGCCTCAACGATCAGGAATATGGATCTAACGTTCTCGTTTCGAACCGACGACTTTCGGTTCCGGAGCGACACGAACGCTCCATGATTCTCGATTATCTCGACACAGGTAAGAGACAGAGGAGAACAAGTGTATGGTTTTAGAGAGCCACGAGCACCAGGAATAAGGATCTACCGTTGTCATTTCGTTCCGTCGACATTCGGTTCCGGAGCGACACGAACGGGGACTTAGAATTTTTTCGCTCGGGCTCCGGAGCGACACGAACGGGGACTTAGAATTTTTTCGCTCGGGCTCCGGAGCGACACGATCGCTCCGTTATTCTACGTTCTCTCGGTCCACGGGCATCAGAGAGCAAAACAGCCTAATAGTTTTAGAGTGCCTCAACGATCAGGAATATGGATCTAACGTTCTCGTTTCGAACCGACGACTTTCGGTTCCGGAGCGACACGAACGCTCCATGATTCTCGATTATCTCGACACAGGTAAGAGACAGAGGAGAACAAGTGTATGGTTTTAGAGAGCCACGAGCACCAGGAATAAGGATCTACCGTTGTCATTTCGTTCCGTCGACATTCGGTTCCGGAGCGACACGAACGGGGACTTAGAATTTTTTCGCTCGGGCTCCGGAGCGACACGGACGGGGACTTAGAATTTTTTCGCTCGGGCTCCGGAGCGACACGATCGCTCCGTTATTCTACGTTCTCTCGGTCCACGGGCATCAGAGAGCAAAACAGCCTAATAGTTTTAGAGTGCCTCAACGATCAGGAATATGGATCTAACGTTCTCGTTTCGAACCGACGACTTTCGGTTCCGGAGCGACACGAACGCTCCATGATTCTCGATTATCTCGACACAGGTAAGAGACAGAGGAGAACAAGTGTATGGTTTTAGAGAGCCACGAGCACCAGGAATAAGGATCTACCGTTGTCATTTCGTTCCGTCGACATTCGGTTCCGGAGCGACACGAACGGGGACTTAGAATTTTTACGCTCGGGCTCCGGAGCGACACGAACGGGGACTTGGAATTTTTTCGCTCGGGCTCCGGAGCGACACGATCGCTCCGTTATTCTACGTTCTCTCGGTCCACGGGCATCAGAGAGCAAAACAGCCTAATAGTTTTAGAGTGCCTCAACGATCAGGAATATGGATCTAACGTTCTCGTTTCGAACCGACGACTTTCGGTTCCGGAGCGACACGAACGCTCCATGATTCTCGATTATCTCGACACAGGTAAGAGACAGAGGAGAACAAGTGTATGGTTTTAGAGAGCCACGAGCACCAGGAATAAGGATCTACCGTTGTCATTTCGTTCCGTCGACATTCGGTTCCGGAACGACACAAACGGGGACGTAGAATTTTTTCGCTCGGGCTCCGGAGCGACACGAACGGGGACTTAGAATTTTTTCGCTCGGGCTCCGGAGCGACACGATCGCTCCGTTATTCTACGTTCTCTCGGTCCACGGGCATCGGAGAGCAAAACAGCCTAATAGTTTTAGAGTGCCTCAACGATCAGGAATATGGATCTAACGTTCTCGTTTCGAACCGACGACTTTCGGTTCCGGAGCGACACGAACGCTCCATGATTCTCGATTATCTCGACACAGGTAAGAGACAGAGGAGAACAAGTGTATGGTTTTAGAGAGCCACGAGCACCAGGAATAAGGATCTACCGTTGTCATTTCGTTCCGTCGACATTCGGTTCCGGAGCGACACAAACGGGGACGTAGAATTTTTTCGCTCGGGCTCCGGAGCGACACGAACGGGGACTTAGAATTTTTTCGCTCGGGCTCCGGAGCGACACGATCGCTCCGTTATTCTACGTTCTCTCGGTCCACGGGCATCAGAGAGCAAAACAGCCTAATAGTTTTAGAGTGCCTCAACGATCAGGAATATGGATCTAACGTTCTCGTTTCGAACCGACGACTTTCGGTTCCGGAGCGACACGAACGCTCCATGATTCTCGATTATCTCGACACAGGTAAGAGACAGAGGAGAACAAGTGTATGGTTTTAGAGAGCCACGAGCACCAGGAATAAGGATCTACCGTTGTCATTTCGTTCCGTCGACATTCGGTTCCGGAGCGACACGAACGGGGACTTAGAATTTTTTCGCTCGGGCTCCGGAGCGACACGAACGGGGACTTAGAATTTTTTCGCTCGGGATCCGAAGCGACACGAACGGGGACTTAGAATTTTTTCGCTCGGGCTCCGGAGCGACACGATCGCTCCGTTATTCTACGTTCTCTCGGTCCACGGGCATCAGAGAGCAAAACAGCCTAATAGTTTTAGAGTGCCTCAACGATCAGGAATATGGATCTAACGTTCTCGTTTCGAACCGACGACTTTCGGTTCCGGAGCGACACGAACGCTCCATGATTCTCGAATATCTCGACACAGGTAAGAGACAGAGGAGAACAAGTGTATGGTTTTAGAGAGCCACGAGCACCAGGAATAAGGATCTACCGTTGTCATTTCGTTCCGTCGACATTCGGTTCCGGAGCGACACGAACGGGGACTTAGAATTTTTTCGCTCGGGCTCCGGAGCGACACGAACGGGGACTTAGAATTTTTTCGCTCGGGCTCCGGAGCGACACGATCGCTCCGTTATTCTACGTTCTCTCGGTCCACGGGCATCAGAGAGCAAAACAGCCTAATAGTTTTAGAGTGCCTCAACGATCAGGAATATGGATCTAACGTTCTCGTTTCGAACCGACGACTTTCGGTTCCGGAGCGACACGAACGCTCCATGATTCTCGATTATCTCGACACAGGTAAGAGACAGAGGAGAACAAGTGTATGGTTTTAGAGAGCCACGAGCACCAGGAATAAGGATCTACCGTTGTCATTTCGTTCCGTCGACATTCGGTTCCGGAGCGACACGAACGGGGACTTAGAATTTTTTCGCTCGGGCTCCGGAGCGACACGAACGGGGACTTAGAATTTTTTCGCTCGGGCTCCGGAGCGACACGATCGCTCCGTTATTCTACGTTCTCTCGGTCCACGGGCATCAGAGAGCAAAACAGCCTAATAGTTTTAGAGTGCCTCAACGATCAGGAATATGGATCTAACGTTCTCGTTTCGAACCGACGACTTTCGGTTCCGGAGCGACACGAACGCTCCATGATTCTCGATTATCTCGACACAGGTAAGAGACAGAGGAGAACAAGTGTATGGTTTTAGAGAGCCACGAGCACCAGGAATAAGGATCTACCGTTGTCATTTCGTTCCGTCGACATTCGGTTCCGGAGCGACACGAACGGGGACTTAGAATTTTTACGCTCGGGCTCCGGAGCGACACGAACGGGGACTTGGAATTTTTTCGCTCGGGCTCCGGAGCGACACGATCGCTCCGTTATTCTACGTTCTCTCGGTCCACGGGCATCAGAGAGCAAAACAGCCTAATAGTTTTAGAGTGCCTCAACGATCAGGAATATGGATCTAACGTTCTCGTTTCGAACCGACGACTTTCGGTTCCGGAGCGACACGAACGCTCCATGATTCTCGATTATCTCGACACAGGTAAGAGACAGAGGAGAACAAGTGTATGGTTTTAGAGAGCCACGAGCACCAGGAATAAGGATCTACCGTTGTCATTTCGTTCCGTCGACATTCGGTTCCGGAAGCGACACAAACGGGGACGTAGAATTTTTTCGCTCGGGCTCCGGAGCGACACGAACGGGGACTTAGAATTTTTTCGCTCGGGCTCCGGAGCGACACGATCGCTCCGTTATTCTACGTTCTCTCGGTCCACGGGCATCGGAGAGCAAAACAGCCTAATAGTTTTAGAGTGCCTCAACGATCAGGAATATGGATCTAACGTTCTCGTTTCGAACCGACGACTTTCGGTTCCGGAGCGACACGAACGCTCCATGATTCTCGATTATCTCGACACAGGTAAGAGACAGAGGAGAACAAGTGTATGGCTTTAGAGAGCCACGAGCACCAGGAATAAGGATCTACCGTTGTCATTTCGTTCCGTCGACATTCGGTTCCGGAGCGACACGAACGGGGACTTAGAATTTTTTCGCTCGGGCTCCGGAGCGACACGAACGGGGACTTAGAATTTTTTCGCTCGGGATCCGAAGCGACACGAACGGGGACTTAGAATTTTTTCGCTCGGGCTCCGGAGCGACACGATCGCTCCGTTATTCTACGTTCTCTCGGTCCACGGGCATCAGAGAGCAAAACAGCCTAATAGTTTTAGAGTGCCTCAACGATCAGGAATATGGATCTAACGTTCTCGTTTCGAACCGACGACTTTCGGTTCCGGAGCGACACGAACGCTCCATGATTCTCGAATATCTCGACACAGGTAAGAGACAGAGGAGAACAAGTGTATGGTTTTAGAGAGCCACGAGCACCAGGAATAAGGATCTACCGTTGTCATTTCGTTCCGTCGACATTCGGTTCCGGAGCGACACGAACGGGGACTTAGAATTTTTTCGCTCGGGCTCCGGAGCGACACGAACGGGGACTTAGAATTTTTTCGCTCGGGCTCCGGAGCGACACGATCGCTCCGTTATTCTACGTTCTCTCGGTCCACGGGCATCAGAGAGCAAAACAGCCTAATAGTTTTAGAGTGCCTCAACGATCAGGAATATGGATCTAACGTTCTCGTTTCGAACCGACGACTTTCGGTTCCGGAGCGACACGAACGCTCCATGATTCTCGATTATCTCGACACAGGTAAGAGACAGAGGAGAACAAGTGTATGGTTTTAGAGAGCCACGAGCACCAGGAATAAGGATCTACCGTTGTCATTTCGTTCCGTCGACATTCGGTTCCGGAGCGACACGAACGGGGACTTAGAATTTTTTCGCTCGGGCTCCGGAGCGACACGAACGGGGACTTAGAATTTTTTCGCTCGGGCTCCGGAGCGACACGATCGCTCCGTTATTCTACGTTCTCTCGGTCCACGGGCATCAGAGAGCAAAACAGCCTAATAGTTTTAGAGTGCCTCAACGATCAGGAATATGGATCTAACGTTCTCGTTTCGAACCGACGACTTTCGGTTCCGGAGCGACACGAACGCTCCATGATTCTCGATTATCTCGACACAGGTAAGAGACAGAGGAGAACAAGTGTATGGTTTTAGAGAGCCACGAGCACCAGGAATAAGGATCTACCGTTGTCATTTCGTTCCGTCGACATTCGGTTCCGGAGCGACACGAACGGGGACTTAGAATTTTTACGCTCGGGCTCCGGAGCGACACGAACGGGGACTTGGAATTTTTTCGCTCGGGCTCCGGAGCGACACGATCGCTCCGTTATTCTACGTTCTCTCGGTCCACGGGCATCAGAGAGCAAAACAGCCTAATAGTTTTAGAGTGCCTCAACGATCAGGAATATGGATCTAACGTTCTCGTTTCGAACCGACGACTTTCGGTTCCGGAGCGACACGAACGCTCCATGATTCTCGATTATCTCGACACAGGTAAGAGACAGAGGAGAACAAGTGTATGGTTTTAGAGAGCCACGAGCACCAGGAATAAGGATCTACCGTTTTCATTTCGTTCAGTCGACATTCGGTTCCGGAGCGACACGAACGGGGACTTAGAATTTTTTCGCTCGGGCTCCGGAGCGACACGAACGGGGACTTGGAATTTTTTCGCTCGGGCTCCGGAGCGACACGATCGCTCCGTTATTCTACGTTCTCTCGGTCCACGGGCATCAGAGAGCAAAACAGCCTAATAGTTTTAGAGTGCCTCAACGATCAGGAATATGGATCTAACGTTCTCGTTTCGAACCGACGACTTTCGGTTCCGGAGCGACACGAACGCTCCATGATTCTCGATTATCTCGACACAGGTAAGAGACAGAGGAGAACAAGTGTATGGTTTTAGAGAGCCACGAGCACCAGGAATAAGGATCTACCGTTGTCATTTCGTTCCGTCGACATTCGGTTCCGGAGCGACACAAACGGGGACGTAGAATTTTTTCGCTCGGGCTCCGGAGCGACACGAACGGGGACTTAGAATTTTTTCGCTCGGGCTCCGGAGCGACACGATCGCTCCGTTATTCTACGTTCTCTCGGTCCACGGGCATCAGAGAGCAAAACAGCCTAATAGTTTTAGAGTGCCTCAACGATCAGGAATATGGATCTAACGTTCTCGTTTCGAACCGACGACTTCCGGTTCCGGAGCGACACGAACGCTCCATGATTCTCGATTATCTCGACACAGGTAAGAGACAGAGGAGAACAAGTGTATGGTTTTAGAGAGCCACGAGCACCAGGAATAAGGATCTACCGTTTTCATTTCGTTCAGTCGACATTCGGTTCCGGAGCGACACGAACGGGGACTTAGAATTTTTTCGCTCGGGCTCCGGAGCGACACGAACGGGGACTTGGAATTTTTTCGCTCGGGCTCCGGAGCGACACGATCGCTCCGTTATTCTACGTTCTCTCGGTCCACGGGCATCAGAGAGCAAAACAGCCTAATAGTTTTAGAGTGCCTCAACGATCAGGAATATGGATCTAACGTTCTCGTTTCGAACCGACGACTTTCGGTTCCGGAGCGACACGAACGCTCCATGATTCTCGATTATCTCGACACAGGTAAGAGACAGAGGAGAACAAGTGTATGGTTTTAGAGAGCCACGAGCACCAGGAATAAGGATCTACCGTTGTCATTTCGTTCCGTCGACATTCGGTTCCGGAGCGACACAAACGGGGACGTAGAATTTTTTCGCTCGGGCTCCGGAGCGACACGAACGGGGACTTAGAATTTTTTCGCTCGGGCTCCGGAGCGACACGATCGCTCCGTTATTCTACGTTCTCTCGGTCCACGGGCATCAGAGAGCAAAACAGCCTAATAGTTTTAGAGTGCCTCAACGATCAGGAATATGGATCTAACGTTCTCGTTTCGAACCGACGACTTTCGGTTCCGGAGCGACACGAACGCTCCATGATTCTCGATTATCTCGACACAGGTAAGAGACAGAGGAGAACAAGTGTATGGTTTTAGAGAGCCACGAGCACCAGGAATAAGGATCTACCGTTGTCATTTCGTTCCGTCGACATTCGGTTCCGGAACGACACAAACGGGGACGTAGAATTTTTTCGCTCGCGCTCCGGAGCGACACGAACGGGGACTTAGAATTTTTTCGCTCGGGCTCCGGAGCGACACGATCGCTCCGTTATTCTACGTTCTCTCGGTCCACGGGCATCAGAGAGCAAAACAGCCTAATAGTTTTAGAGTGCCTCAACGATCAGGAATATGGATCTAACGTTCTCGTTTCGAACCGACGACTTTCGGTTCCGGAGCGACACGAACGCTCCATGATTCTCGATTATCTCGACACAGGTAAGAGACAGAGGAGAACAAGTGTATGGTTTTAGAGAGCCACGAGCACCAGGAATAAGGATCTACCGTTGTCATTTCGTTCCGTCGACATTCGGTTCCGGAGCGACACGAACGGGGACTTAGAATTTTTTCGCTCGGGCTCCGGAGCGACACGAACGGGGACTTAGAATTTTTTCGCTCGGGCTCCGGAGCGACACGATCGCTCCGTTATTCTACGTTCTCTCGGTCCACGGGCATCAGAGAGCAAAACAGCCTAATAGTTTTAGAGTTCCTCAACGATCAGGAATATGGATCTAACGTTCTCGTTTCGAACCGACGACTTTCGGTTCCGGAGCGACACGAACGCTCCATGATTCTCGATTATCTCGACACAGGTAAGAGACAGAGGAGAACAAGTGTATGGTTTTAGAGAGCCACGAGCACCAGGAATAAGGATCTACCGTTGTCATTTCGTTCCGTCGACATTCGGTTCCGGAGCGACACAAACGGGGACGTAGAATTTTTTCGCTCGGGCTCCGGAGCGACACGAACGGGGACTTAGAATTTTTTCGCTCGGGCTCCGGAGCGACACGATCGCTCCGTTATTCTACGTTCTCTCGGTCCACGGGCATCAGAGAGCAAAACAGCCTAATAGTTTTAGAGTGCCTCAACGATCAGGAATATGGATCTAACGTTCTCGTTTCGAACCGACGACTTTCGGTTCCGGAGCGACACGAACGCTCCATGATTCTCGATTATCTCGACACAGGTAAGAGACAGAGGAGAACAAGTGTATGGCTTTAGAGAGCCACGAGCACCAGGAATAAGGATCTACCGTTGTCATTTCGTTCCGTCGACATTCGGTTCCGGAGCGACACGAACGGGGACTTAGAATTTTTTCGCTCGGGCTCCGGAGCGACACGAACGGGGACTTAGAATTTTTTCGCTCGGGATCCGAAGCGACACGAACGGGGACTTAGAATTTTTTCGCTCGGGCTCCGGAGCGACACGATCGCTCCGTTATTCTACGTTCTCTCGGTCCACGGGCATCAGAGAGCAAAACAGCCTAATAGTTTTAGAGTGCCTCAACGATCAGGAATATGGATCTAACGTTCTCGTTTCGAACCGACGACTTTCGGTTCCGGAGCGACACGAACGCTCCATGATTCTCGAATATCTCGACACAGGTAAGAGACAGAGGAGAACAAGTGTATGGTTTTAGAGAGCCACGAGCACCAGGAATAAGGATCTACCGTTGTCATTTCGTTCCGTCGACATTCGGTTCCGGAGCGACACGAACGGGGACTTAGAATTTTTTCGCTCGGGCTCCGGAGCGACACGAACGGGGACTTAGAATTTTTTCGCTCGGGCTCCGGAGCGACACGATCGCTCCGTTATTCTACGTTCTCTCGGTCCACGGGCATCAGAGAGCAAAACAGCCTAATAGTTTTAGAGTGCCTCAACGATCAGGAATATGGATCTAACGTTCTCGTTTCGAACCGACGACTTTCGGTTCCGGAGCGACACGAACGCTCCATGATTCTCGATTATCTCGACACAGGTAAGAGACAGAGGAGAACAAGTGTATGGTTTTAGAGAGCCACGAGCACCAGGAATAAGGATCTACCGTTGTCATTTCGTTCCGTCGACATTCGGTTCCGGAGCGACACGAACGGGGACTTAGAATTTTTTCGCTCGGGCTCCGGAGCGACACGAACGGGGACTTAGAATTTTTTCGCTCGGGCTCCGGAGCGACACGATCGCTCCGTTATTCTACGTTCTCTCGGTCCACGGGCATCAGAGAGCAAAACAGCCTAATAGTTTTAGAGTGCCTCAGCGATCAGGAATATGGATCTAACGTTCTCGTTTCGAACCGACGACTTTCGGTTCCGGAGCGACACGAACGCTCCATGATTCTCGATTATCTCGACACAGGTAAGAGACAGAGGAGAACAAGTGTATGGTTTTAGAGAGCCACGAGCACCAGGAATAAGGATCTACCGTTGTCATTTCGTTCCGTCGACATTCGGTTCCGGAGCGACACGAACGGGGACTTAGAATTTTTACGCTCGGGCTCCGGAGCGACACGAACGGGGACTTGGAATTTTTTCGCTCGGGCTCCGGAGCGACACGATCGCTCCGTTATTCTACGTTCTCTCGGTCCACGGGCATCAGAGAGCAAAACAGCCTAATAGTTTTAGAGTGCCTCAACGATCAGGAATATGGATCTAACGTTCTCGTTTCGAACCGACGACTTTCGGTTCCGGAGCGACACGAACGCTCCATGATTCTCGAATATCTCGACACAGGTAAGAGACAGAGGAGAACAAGTGTATGGTTTTAGAGAGCCACGAGCAGCAGGAATAAGGATCTACCGTTGTCATTTCGTTCCGTCGACATTCGGTTCCGGAGCGACACGAACGGGGACTTAGAATTTTTTCGCTCGGGCTCCGGAGCGACACGAACGGGGACTTAGAATTTTTTCGCTCGGGCTCCGGAGCGACACGATCGCTCCGTTATTCTACGTTCTCTCGGTCCACGGGCATCAGAGAGCAAAACAGCCTAATAGTTTTAGAGTGCCTCAACGATCAGGAATATGGATCTAACATTCTCGTTTCGAACCGACGACTTTCGGTTCCGGAGCGACACGAACGCTCCATGATTCTCGATTATCTCGACACAGGTAAGAGACAGAGGAGAACAAGTGTATGGTTTTAGAGAGCCACGAGCACCAGGAATAAGGATCTACCGTTGTCATTTCGTTCCGTCGACATTCGGTTCCGGAGCGACACGAACGGGGACTTAGAATTTTTTCGCTCGGGCTCCGGAGCGACACGAACGGGGACTTAGAATTTTTTCGCTCGGGCTCCGGAGCGACACGATCGCTCCGTTATTCTACGTTCTCTCGGTCCACGGGCATCAGAGAGCAAAACAGCCTAATAGTTTTAGAGTGCCTCAACGATCAGGAATATGGATCTAACGTTCTCGTTTCGAACCGACGACTTTCGGTTCCGGAGCGACACGAACGCTCCATGATTCTCGATTATCTCGACACAGGTAAGAGACAGAGGAGAACAAGTGTATGGTTTTAGAGAGCCACGAGCACCAGGAATAAGGATCTACCGTTGTCATTTCGTTCCGTCGACATTCGGTTCCGGAGCGACACGAACGGGGACTTAGAATTTTTACGCTCGGGCTCCGGAGCGACACGAACGGGGACTTGGAATTTTTTCGCTCGGGCTCCGGAGCGACACGATCGCTCCGTTATTCTACGTTCTCTCGGTCCACGGGCATCAGAGAGCAAAACAGCCTAATAGTTTTAGAGTGCCTCAACGATCAGGAATATGGATCTAACGTTCTCGTTTCGAACCGACGACTTTCGGTTCCGGAGCGACACGAACGGGGACTTAGAATTTTTTCGCTCGGGCTCCGGAGCGACACGAACGGGGACTTAGAATTTTTTCGCTCGGGCTCCGGAGCGACACGATCGCTCCGTTATTCTACGTTCTCTCGGTCCACGGGCATCAGAGAGCAAAACAGCCTAATAGTTTTAGAGTGCCTCAACGATCAGGAATATGGATCTAACGTTCTCGTTTCGAACCGACGACTTTCGGTTCCGGAGCGACACGAACGCTCCATGATTCTCGATTATCTCGACACAGGTAAGAGACAGAGGAGAACAAGTGTATGGTTTTAGAGAGCCACGAGCACCAGGAATAAGGATCTACCGTTGTCATTTCGTTCCGTCGACATTCGGTTCCGGAGCGACACGAACGGGGACTTAGAATTTTTTCGCTCGGGCTCCGGAGCGACACGAACGGGGACTTAGAATTTTTTCGCTCGGGCTCCGGAGCGACACGATCGCTCCGTTATTCTACGTTCTCTCGGTCCACGGGCATCAGAGAGCAAAACAGCCTAATAGTTTTAGAGTGCCTCAACGATCAGGAATATGGATCTAACGTTCTCGTTTCGAACCGACGACTTTCGGTTCCGGAGCGACACGAACGCTCCATGATTCTCGATTATCTCGACACAGGTAAGAGACAGAGGAGAACAAGTGTATGGTTTTAGAGAGCCACGAGCACCAGGAATAAGGATCTACCGTTGTCATTTCGTTCCGTCGACATTCGGTTCCGGAGCGACACGAACGGGGACTTAGAATTTTTACGCTCGGGCTCCGGAGCGACACGAACGGGGACTTGGAATTTTTTCGCTCGGGCTCCGGAGCGACACGATCGCTCCGTTATTCTACGTTCTCTCGGTCCACGGGCATCAGAGAGCAAAACAGCCTAATAGTTTTAGAGTGCCTCAACGATCAGGAATATGGATCTAACGTTCTCGTTTCGAACCGACGACTTTCGGTTCCGGAGCGACACGAACGCTCCATGATTCTCGATTATCTCGACACAGGTAAGAGACAGAGGAGAACAAGTGTATGGTTTTAGAGAGCCACGAGCACCAGGAATAAGGATCTACCGTTGTCATTTCGTTCCGTCGACATTCGGTTCCGGAACGACACAAACGGGGACGTAGAATTTTTTCGCTCGGGCTCCGGAGCGACACGAACGGGGACTTAGAATTTTTTCGCTCGGGCTCCGGAGCGACACGATCGCTCCGTTATTCTACGTTCTCTCGGTCCACGGGCATCGGAGAGCAAAACAGCCTAATAGTTTTAGAGTGCCTCAACGATCAGGAATATGGATCTAACGTTCTCGTTTCGAACCGACGACTTTCGGTTCCGGAGCGACACGAACGCTCCATGATTCTCGATTATCTCGACACAGGTAAGAGACAGAGGAGAACAAGTGTATGGTTTTAGAGAGCCACGAGCACCAGGAATAAGGATCTACCGTTGTCATTTCGTTCCGTCGACATTCGGTTCCGGAGCGACACGAACGGGGACTTAGAATTTTTTCGCTCGGGCTCCGGAGCGACACGAACGGGGACTTAGAATTTTTTCGCTCGGGCTCCGGAGCGACACGATCGCTCCGTTATTCTACGTTCTCTCGGTCCACGGGCATCAGAGAGCAAAACAGCCTAATAGTTTTAGAGTGCCTCAACGATCAGGAATATGGATCTAACGTTCTCGTTTCGAACCGACGACTTTCGGTTCCGGAGCGACACGAACGCTCCATGATTCTCGATTATCTCGACACAGGTAAGAGACAGAGGAGAACAAGTGTATGGTTTTAGAGAGCCACGAGCACCAGGAATAAGGATCTACCGTTGTCATTTCGTTCCGTCGACATTCGGTTCCGGAGCGACACAAACGGGGACGTAGAATTTTTTCGCTCGGGCTCCGGAGCGACACGAACGGGGACTTAGAATTTTTTCGCTCGGGCTCCGGAGCGACACGATCGCTCCGTTATTCTACGTTCTCTCGGTCCACGGGCATCAGAGAGCAAAACAGCCTAATAGTTTTAGAGTGCCTCAACGATCAGGAATATGGATCTAACGTTCTCGTTTCGAACCGACGACTTTCGGTTCCGGAGCGACACGAACGCTCCATGATTCTCGATTATCTCGACACAGGTAAGAGACAGAGGAGAACAAGTGTATGGTTTTAGAGAGCCACGAGCACCAGGAATAAGGATCTACCGTTGTCATTTCGTTCCGTCGACATTCGGTTCCGGAGCGACACGAACGGGGACTTAGAATTTTTTCGCTCGGGCTCCGGAGCGACACGAACGGGGACTTAGAATTTTTTCGCTCGGGCTCCGGAGCGACACGATCGCTCCGTTATTCTACGTTCTCTCGGTCCACGGGCATCAGAGAGCAAAACAGCCTAATAGTTTTAGAGTGCCTCAACGATCAGGAATATGGATCTAACGTTCTCGTTTCGAACCGACGACTTTCGGTTCCGGAGCGACACGAACGCTCCATGATTCTCGATTATCTCGACACAGGTAAGAGACAGAGGAGAACAAGTGTATGGCTTTAGAGAGCCACGAGCACCAGGAATAAGGATCTACCGTTGTCATTTCGTTCCGTCGACATTCGGTTCCGGAGCGACACGAACGGGGACTTAGAATTTTTTCGCTCGGGCTCCGGAGCGACACGAACGGGGACTTAGAATTTTTTCGCTCGGGATCCGAAGCGACACGAACGGGGACTTAGAATTTTTTCGCTCGGGCTCCGGAGCGACACGATCGCTCCGTTATTCTACGTTCTCTCGGTCCACGGGCATCAGAGAGCAAAACAGCCTAATAGTTTTAGAGTGCCTCAACGATCAGGAATATGGATCTAACGTTCTCGTTTCGAACCGACGACTTTCGGTTCCGGAGCGACACGAACGCTCCATGATTCTCGAATATCTCGACACAGGTAAGAGACAGAGGAGAACAAGTGTATGGTTTTAGAGAGCCACGAGCAGCAGGAATAAGGATCTACCGTTGTCATTTCGTTCCGTCGACATTCGGTTCCGGAGCGACACGAACGGGGACTTAGAATTTTTTCGCTCGGGCTCCGGAGCGACACGAACGGGGACTTAGAATTTTTTCGCTCGGGCTCCGGAGCGACACGATCGCTCCGTTATTCTACGTTCTCTCGGTCCACGGGCATCAGAGAGCAAAACAGCCTAATAGTTTTAGAGTGCCTCAACGATCAGGAATATGGATCTAACATTCTCGTTTCGAACCGACGACTTTCGGTTCCGGAGCGACACGAACGCTCCATGATTCTCGATTATCTCGACACAGGTAAGAGACAGAGGAGAACAAGTGTATGGTTTTAGAGAGCCACGAGCACCAGGAATAAGGATCTACCGTTGTCATTTCGTTCCGTCGACATTCGGTTCCGGAGCGACACGAACGGGGACTTAGAATTTTTTCGCTCGGGCTCCGGAGCGACACGAACGGGGACTTAGAATTTTTTCGCTCGGGCTCCGGAGCGACACGATCGCTCCGTTATTCTACGTTCTCTCGGTCCACGGGCATCAGAGAGCAAAACAGCCTAATAGTTTTAGAGTGCCTCAACGATCAGGAATATGGATCTAACGTTCTCGTTTCGAACCGACGACTTTCGGTTCCGGAGCGACACGAACGCTCCATGATTCTCGATTATCTCGACACAGGTAAGAGACAGAGGAGAACAAGTGTATGGTTTTAGAGAGCCACGAGCACCAGGAATAAGGATCTACCGTTGTCATTTCGTTCCGTCGACATTCGGTTCCGGAGCGACACGAACGGGGACTTAGAATTTTTACGCTCGGGCTCCGGAGCGACACGAACGGGGACTTGGAATTTTTTCGCTCGGGCTCCGGAGCGACACGATCGCTCCGTTATTCTACGTTCTCTCGGTCCACGGGCATCAGAGAGCAAAACAGCCTAATAGTTTTAGAGTGCCTCAACGATCAGGAATATGGATCTAACGTTCTCGTTTCGAACCGACGACTTTCGGTTCCGGAGCGACACGAACGCTCCATGATTCTCGATTATCTCGACACAGGTAAGAGACAGAGGAGAACAAGTGTATGGTTTTAGAGAGCCACGAGCACCAGGAATAAGGATCTACCGTTTTCATTTCGTTCAGTCGACATTCGGTTCCGGAGCGACACGAACGGGGACTTAGAATTTTTTCGCTCGGGCTCCGGAGCGACACGAACGGGGACTTGGAATTTTTTCGCTCGGGCTCCGGAGCGACACGATCGCTCCGTTATTCTACGTTCTCTCGGTCCACGGGCATCAGAGAGCAAAACAGCCTAATAGTTTTAGAGTGCCTCAACGATCAGGAATATGGATCTAACGTTCTCGTTTCGAACCGACGACTTTCGGTTCCGGAGCGACACGAACGCTCCATGATTCTCGATTATCTCGACACAGGTAAGAGACAGAGGAGAACAAGTGTATGGTTTTAGAGAGCCACGAGCACCAGGAATAAGGATCTACCGTTGTCATTTCGTTCCGTCGACATTCGGTTCCGGAGCGACACAAACGGGGACGTAGAATTTTTTCGCTCGGGCTCCGGAGCGACACGAACGGGGACTTAGAATTTTTTCGCTCGGGCTCCGGAGCGACACGATCGCTCCGTTATTCTACGTTCTCTCGGTCCACGGGCATCAGAGAGCAAAACAGCCTAATAGTTTTAGAGTGCCTCAACGATCAGGAATATGGATCTAACGTTCTCGTTTCGAACCGACGACTTTCGGTTCCGGAGCGACACGAACGCTCCATGATTCTCGATTATCTCGACACAGGTAAGAGACAGAGGAGAACAAGTGTATGGTTTTAGAGAGCCACGAGCACCAGGAATAAGGATCTACCGTTGTCATTTCGTTCCGTCGACATTCGGTTCCGGAGCGACACGAACGGGGACTTAGAATTTTTTCGCTCGGGCTCCGGAGCGACACGAACGGGGACTTAGAATTTTTTCGCTCGGGCTCCGGAGCGACACGATCGCTCCGTTATTCTACGTTCTCTCGGTCCACGGGCATCAGAGAGCAAAACAGCCTAATAGTTTTAGAGTGCCTCAACGATCAGGAATATGGATCTAACGTTCTCGTTTCGAACCGACGACTTTCGGTTCCGGAGCGACACGAACGCTCCATGATTCTCGATTATCTCGACACAGGTAAGAGACAGAGGAGAACAAGTGTATGGTTTTAGAGAGCCACGAGCACCAGGAATAAGGATCTACCGTTGTCATTTCGTTCCGTCGACATTCGGTTCCGGAGCGACACGAACGGGGACTTAGAATTTTTTCGCTCGGGCTCCGGAGCGACACGAACGGGGACTTAGAATTTTTTCGCTCGGGCTCCGGAGCGACACGATCGCTCCGTTATTCTACGTTCTCTCGGTCCACGGGCATCAGAGAGCAAAACAGCCTAATAGTTTTAGAGTGCCTCAACGATCAGGAATATGGATCTAACGTTCTCGTTTCGAACCGACGACTTTCGGTTCCGGAGCGACACGAACGCTCCATGATTCTCGATTATCTCGACACAGGTAAGAGACAGAGGAGAACAAGTGTATGGCTTTAGAGAGCCACGAGCACCAGGAATAAGGATCTACCGTTGTCATTTCGTTCCGTCGACATTCGGTTCCGGAGCGACACGAACGGGGACTTAGAATTTTTTCGCTCGGGCTCCGGAGCGACACGAACGGGGACTTAGAATTTTTTCGCTCGGGATCCGAAGCGACACGAACGGGGACTTAGAATTTTTTCGCTCGGGCTCCGGAGCGACACGATCGCTCCGTTATTCTACGTTCTCTCGGTCCACGGGCATCAGAGAGCAAAACAGCCTAATAGTTTTAGAGTGCCTCAACGATCAGGAATATGGATCTAACGTTCTCGTTTCGAACCGACGACTTTCGGTTCCGGAGCGACACGAACGCTCCATGATTCTCGAATATCTCGACACAGGTAAGAGACAGAGGAGAACAAGTGTATGGTTTTAGAGAGCCACGAGCACCAGGAATAAGGATCTACCGTTGTCATTTCGTTCCGTCGACATTCGGTTCCGGAGCGACACGAACGGGGACTTAGAATTTTTTCGCTCGGGCTCCGGAGCGACACGAACGGGGACTTAGAATTTTTTCGCTCGGGCTCCGGAGTGACACGATCGCTCCGTTATTCTACGTTCTCTCGGTCCACGGGCATCAGAGAGCAAAACAGCCTAATAGTTTTAGAGTGCCTCAACGATCAGGAATATGGATCTAACGTTCTCGTTTCGAACCGACGACTTTCGGTTCCGGAGCGACACGAACGCTCCATGATTCTCGATTATCTCGACACAGGTAAGAGACAGAGGAGAACAAGTGTATGGTTTTAGAGAGCCACGAGCACCAGGAATAAGGATCTACCGTTGTCATTTCGTTCCGTCGACATTCGGTTCCGGAGCGACACGAACGGGGACTTAGAATTTTTTCGCTCGGGCTCCGGAGCGACACGAACGGGGACTTAGAATTTTTTCGCTCGGGCTCCGGAGCGACACGATCGCTCCGTTATTCTACGTTCTCTCGGTCCACGGGCATCAGAGAGCAAAACAGCCTAATAGTTTTAGAGTGCCTCAACGATCAGGAATATGGATCTAACGTTCTCGTTTCGAACCGACGACTTTCGGTTCCGGAGCGACACGAACGCTCCATGATTCTCGATTATCTCGACACAGGTAAGAGACAGAGGAGAACAAGTGTATGGTTTTAGAGAGCCACGAGCACCAGGAATAAGGATCTACCGTTGTCATTTCGTTCCGTCGACATTCGGTTCCGGAGCGACACGAACGGGGACTTAGAATTTTTTCGCTCGGGCTCCGGAGCGACACGAACGGGGACTTAGAATTTTTTCGCTCGGGCTCCGGAGCGACACGATCGCTCCGTTATTCTACGTTCTCTCGGTCCACGGGCATCAGAGAGCAAAACAGCCTAATAGTTTTAGAGTGCCTCAACGATCAGGAATATGGATCTAACGTTCTCGTTTCGAACCGACGACTTTCGGTTCCGGAGCGACACGAACGCTCCATGATTCTCGATTATCTCGACACAGGTAAGAGACAGAGGAGAACAAGTGTATGGCTTTAGAGAGCCACGAGCACCAGGAATAAGGATCTACCGTTGTCATTTCGTTCCGTCGACATTCGGTTCCGGAGCGACACGAACGGGGACTTAGAATTTTTTCGCTCGGGCTCCGGAGCGACACGAACGGGGACTTAGAATTTTTTCGCTCGGGCTCCGGAGCGACACGATCGCTCCGTTATTCTACGTTCTCTCGGTCCACGGGCATCAGAGAGCAAAACAGCCTAATAGTTTTAGAGTGCCTCAACGATCAGGAATATGGATCTAACGTTCTCGTTTCGAACCGACGACTTTCGGTTCCGGAGCGACACGAACGCTCCATGATTCTCGATTATCTCGACACAGGTAAGAGACAGAGGAGAACAAGTGTATGGCTTTAGAGAGCCACGAGCACCAGGAATAAGGATCTACCGTTGTCATTTCGTTCCGTCGACATTCGGTTCCGGAGCGACACGAACGGGGACTTAGAATTTTTTCGCTCGGGCTCCGGAGCGACACGAACGGGGACTTAGAATTTTTTCGCTCGGGATCCGAAGCGACACGAACGGGGACTTAGAATTTTTTCGCTCGGGCTCCGGAGCGACACGATCGCTCCGTTATTCTACGTTCTCTCGGTCCACGGGCATCAGAGAGCAAAACAGCCTAATAGTTTTAGAGTGCCTCAACGATCAGGAATATGGATCTAACGTTCTCGTTTCGAACCGACGACTTTCGGTTCCGGAGCGACACGAACGCTCCATGATTCTCGAATATCTCGACACAGGTAAGAGACAGAGGAGAACAAGTGTATGGTTTTAGAGAGCCACGAGCACCAGGAATAAGGATCTACCGTTGTCATTTCGTTCCGTCGACATTCGGTTCCGGAGCGACACGAACGGGGACTTAGAATTTTTTCGCTCGGGCTCCGGAGCGACACGAACGGGGACTTAGAATTTTTTCGCTCGGGCTCCGGAGCGACACGATCGCTCCGTTATTCTACGTTCTCTCGGTCCACGGGCATCAGAGAGCAAAACAGCCTAATAGTTTTAGAGTGCCTCAACGATCAGGAATATGGATCTAACGTTCTCGTTTCGAACCGACGACTTTCGGTTCCGGAGCGACACGAACGCTCCATGATTCTCGATTATCTCGACACAGGTAAGAGACAGAGGAGAACAAGTGTATGGTTTTAGAGAGCCACGAGCACCAGGAATAAGGATCTACCGTTGTCATTTCGTTCCGTCGACATTCGGTTCCGGAGCGACACGAACGGGGACTTAGAATTTTTTCGCTCGGGCTCCGGAGCGACACGAACGGGGACTTAGAATTTTTTCGCTCGGGCTCCGGAGCGACACGATCGCTCCGTTATTCTACGTTCTCTCGGTCCACGGGCATCAGAGAGCAAAACAGCCTAATAGTTTTAGAGTGCCTCAACGATCAGGAATATGGATCTAACGTTCTCGTTTCGAACCGACGACTTTCGGTTCCGGAGCGACACGAACGCTCCATGATTCTCGATTATCTCGACACAGGTAAGAGGCAGAGGAGAACAAGTGTATGGTTTTAGAGAGCCACGAGCACCAGGAATAAGGATCTACCGTTGTCATTTCGTTCCGTCGACATTCGGTTCCGGAGCGACACGAACGGGGACTTAGAATTTTTTCGCTCGGGATCCGAAGCGACACGAACGGGGACTTAGAATTTTTTCGCTCGGGCTCCGGAGCGACACGATCGCTCCGTTATTCTACGTTCTCTCGGTCCACGGGCATCAGAGAGCAAAACAGCCTAATAGTTTTAGAGTGCCTCAACGATCAGGAATATGGATCTAACGTTCTCGTTTCGAACCGACGACTTTCGGTTCCGGAGCGACACGAACGCTCCATGATTCTCGAATATCTCGACACAGGTAAGAGACAGAGGAGAACAAGTGTATGGTTTTAGAGAGCCACGAGCACCAGGAATAAGGATCTACCGTTGTCATTTCGTTCCGTCGACATTCGGTTCCGGAGCGACACGAACGGGGACTTAGAATTTTTTCGCTCGGGCTCCGGAGCGACACGAACGGGGACTTAGAATTTTTTCGCTCGGGCTCCGGAGCGACACGATCGCTCCGTTATTCTACGTTCTCTCGGTCCACGGGCATCAGAGAGCAAAACAGCCTAATAGTTTTAGAGTGCCTCAACGATCAGGAATATGGATCTAACGTTCTCGTTTCGAACCGACGACTTTCGGTTCCGGAGCGACACGAACGCTCCATGATTCTCGATTATCTCGACACAGGTAAGAGACAGAGGAGAACAAGTGTATGGTTTTAGAGAGCCACGAGCACCAGGAATAAGGATCTACCGTTGTCATTTCGTTCCGTCGACATTCGGTTCCGGAGCGACACGAACGGGGACTTAGAATTTTTTCGCTCGGGCTCCGGAGCGACACGAACGGGGACTTAGAATTTTTTCGCTCGGGCTCCGGAGCGACACGATCGCTCCGTTATTCTACGTTCTCTCGGTCCACGGGCATCAGAGAGCAAAACAGCCTAATAGTTTTAGAGTGCCTCAACGATCAGGAATATGGATCTAACGTTCTCGTTTCGAACCGACGACTTTCGGTTCCGGAGCGACACGAACGCTCCATGATTCTCGATTATCTCGACACAGGTAAGAGACAGAGGAGAACAAGTGTATGGCTTTAGAGAGCCACGAGCACCAGGAATAAGGATCTACCGTTGTCATTTCGTTCCGTCGACATTCGGTTCCGGAGCGACACGAACGGGGACTTAGAATTTTTTCGCTCGGGCTCCGGAGCGACACGAACGGGGACTTAGAATTTTTTCGCTCGGGCTCCGGAGCGACACGATCGCTCCGTTATTCTACGTTCTCTCGGTCCACGGGCATCAGAGAGCAAAACAGCCTAATAGTTTTAGAGTGCCTCAACGATCAGGAATATGGATCTAACGTTCTCGTTTCGAACCGACGACTTTCGGTTCCGGAGCGACACGAACGCTCCATGATTCTCGATTATCTCGACACAGGTAAGAGACAGAGGAGAACAAGTGTATGGCTTTAGAGAGCCACGAGCACCAGGAATAAGGATCTACCGTTGTCATTTCGTTCCGTCGACATTCGGTTCCGGAGCGACACGAACGGGGACTTAGAATTTTTTCGCTCGGGCTCCGGAGCGACACGAACGGGGACTTAGAATTTTTTCGCTCGGGATCCGAAGCGACACGAACGGGGACTTAGAATTTTTTCGCTCGGGCTCCGGAGCGACACGATCGCTCCGTTATTCTACGTTCTCTCGGTCCACGGGCATCAGAGAGCAAAACAGCCTAATAGTTTTAGAGTGCCTCAACGATCAGGAATATGGATCTAACGTTCTCGTTTCGAACCGACGACTTTCGGTTCCGGAGCGACACGAACGCTCCATGATTCTCGAATATCTCGACACAGGTAAGAGACAGAGGAGAACAAGTGTATGGTTTTAGAGAGCCACGAGCACCAGGAATAAGGATCTACCGTTGTCATTTCGTTCCGTCGACATTCGGTTCCGGAGCGACACGAACGGGGACTTAGAATTTTTTCGCTCGGGCTCCGGAGCGACACGAACGGGGACTTAGAATTTTTTCGCTCGGGCTCCGGAGCGACACGATCGCTCCGTTATTCTACGTTCTCTCGGTCCACGGGCATCAGAGAGCAAAACAGCCTAATAGTTTTAGAGTGCCTCAACGATCAGGAATATGGATCTAACGTTCTCGTTTCGAACCGACGACTTTCGGTTCCGGAGCGACACGAACGCTCCATGATTCTCGATTATCTCGACACAGGTAAGAGACAGAGGAGAACAAGTGTATGGTTTTAGAGAGCCACGAGCACCAGGAATAAGGATCTACCGTTGTCATTTCGTTCCGTCGACATTCGGTTCCGGAGCGACACGAACGGGGACTTAGAATTTTTTCGCTCGGGCTCCGGAGCGACACGAACGGGGACTTAGAATTTTTTCGCTCGGGCTCCGGAGCGACACGATCGCTCCGTTATTCTACGTTCTCTCGGTCCACGGGCATCAGAGAGCAAAACAGCCTAATAGTTTTAGAGTGCCTCAACGATCAGGAATATGGATCTAACGTTCTCGTTTCGAACCGACGACTTTCGGTTCCGGAGCGACACGAACGCTCCATGATTCTCGATTATCTCGACACAGGTAAGAGGCAGAGGAGAACAAGTGTATGGTTTTAGAGAGCCACGAGCACCAGGAATAAGGATCTACCGTTGTCATTTCGTTCCGTCGACATTCGGTTCCGGAGCGACACGAACGGGGACTTAGAATTTTTACGCTCGGGCTCCGGAGCGACACGAACGGGGACTTGGAATTTTTTCGCTCGGGCTCCGGAGCGACACGATCGCTCCGTTATTCTACGTTCTCTCGGTCCACGGGCATCAGAGAGCAAAACAGCCTAATAGTTTTAGAGTGCCTCAACGATCAGGAATATGGATCTAACGTTCTCGTTTCGAACCGACGACTTTCGGTTCCGGAGCGACACGAACGCTCCATGATTCTCGATTATCTCGACACAGGTAAGAGACAGAGGAGAACAAGTGTATGGTTTTAGAGAGCCACGAGCACCAGGAATAAGGATCTACCGTTTTCATTTCGTTCAGTCGACATTCGGTTCCGGAGCGACACGAACGGGGACTTAGAATTTTTTCGCTCGGGCTCCGGAGCGACACGAACGGGGACTTGGAATTTTTTCGCTCGGGCTCCGGAGCGACACGATCGCTCCGTTATTCTACGTTCTCTCGGTCCACGGGCATCAGAGAGCAAAACAGCCTAATAGTTTTAGAGTGCCTCAACGATCAGGAATATGGATCTAACGTTCTCGTTTCGAACCGACGACTTTCGGTTCCGGAGCGACACGAACGCTCCATGATTCTCGATTATCTCGACACAGGTAAGAGACAGAGGAGAACAAGTGTATGGTTTTAGAGAGCCACGAGCACCAGGAATAAGGATCTACCGTTGTCATTTCGTTCCGTCGACATTCGGTTCCGGAGCGACACAAACGGGGACTTAGAATTTTTTCGCTCGGGCTCCGGAGCGACACGAACGGGGACTTAGAATTTTTTCGCTCGGGCTCCGGAGCGACACGATCGCTCCGTTATTCTACGTTCTCTCGGTCCACGGGCATCAGAGAGCAAAACAGCCTAATAGTTTTAGAGTGCCTCAACGATCAGGAATATGGATCTAACGTTCTCGTTTCGAACCGACGACTTTCGGTTCCGGAGCGACACGAACGCTCCATGATTCTCGATTATCTCGACACAGGTAAGAGACAGAGGAGAACAAGTGTATGGTTTTAGAGAGCCACGAGCACCAGGAATAAGGATCTACCGTTGTCATTTCGTTCCGTCGACATTCGGTTCCGGAGCGACACGAACGGGGACTTAGAATTTTTTCGCTCGGGCTCCGGAGCGACACGAACGGGGACTTAGAATTTTTTCGCTCGGGCTCCGGAGCGACACGATCGCTCCGTTATTCTACGTTCTCTCGGTCCACGGGCATCAGAGAGCAAAACAGCCTAATAGTTTTAGAGTGCCTCAACGATCAGGAATATGGATCTAACGTTCTCGTTTCGAACCGACGACTTTCGGTTCCGGAGCGACACGAACGCTCCATGATTCTCGATTATCTCGACACAGGTAAGAGACAGAGGAGAACAAGTGTATGGCTTTAGAGAGCCACGAGCACCAGGAATAAGGATCTACCGTTGTCATTTCGTTCCGTCGACATTCGGTTCCGGAGCGACACGAACGGGGACTTAGAATTTTTTCGCTCGGGCTCCGGAGCGACACGAACGGGGACTTAGAATTTTTTCGCTCGGGCTCCGAAGCGACACGAACGGGGACTTAGAATTTTTTCGCTCGGGCTCCGGAGCGACACGATCGCTCCGTTATTCTACGTTCTCTCGGTCCACGGGCATCAGAGAGCAAAACAGCCTAATAGTTTTAGAGTGCCTCAACGATCAGGAATATGGATCTAACGTTCTCGTTTCGAACCGACGACTTTCGGTTCCGGAGCGACACGAACGCTCCATGATTCTCGATTATCTCGACACAGGTAAGAGACAGAGGAGAACAAGTGTATGGTTTTAGAGAGCCACGAGCACCAGGAATAAGGATCTACCGTTGTCATTTCGTTCCGTCGACATTCGGTTCCGGAGCGACACGAACGGGGACTTAGAATTTTTTCGCTCGGGCTCCGGAGCGACACGAACGGGGACTTAGAATTTTTTCGCTCGGGCTCCGGAGCGACACGATCGCTCCGTTATTCTACGTTCTCTCGGTCCACGGGCATCAGAGAGCAAAACAGCCTAATAGTTTTAGAGTGCCTCAACGATCAGGAATATGGATCTAACGTTCTCGTTTCGAACCGACGACTTTCGGTTCCGGAGCGACACGAACGCTCCATGATTCTCGATTATCTCGACACAGGTAAGAGACAGAGGAGAACAAGTGTATGGTTTTAGAGAGCCACGAGCACCAGGAATAAGGATCTACCGTTGTCATTTCGTTCCGTCGACATTCGGTTCCGGAGCGACACAAACGGGGACGTAGAATTTTTTCGCTCGGGCTCCGGAGCGACACGAACGGGGACTTAGAATTTTTTCGCTCGGGCTCCGGAGCGACACGATCGCTCCGTTATTCTACGTTCTCTCGGTCCACGGGCATCAGAGAGCAAAACAGCCTAATAGTTTTAGAGTGCCTCAACGATCAGGAATATGGATCTAACGTTCTCGTTTCGAACCGACGACTTTCGGTTCCGGAGCGACACGAACGCTCCATGATTCTCGATTATCTCGACACAGGTAAGAGACAGAGGAGAACAAGTGTATGGTTTTAGAGAGCCACGAGCACCAGGAATAAGGATCTACCGTTGTCATTTCGTTCCGTCGACATTCGGTTCCGGAGCGACACGAACGGGGACTTAGAATTTTTTCGCTCGGGCTCCGGAGCGACACGAACGGGGACTTAGAATTTTTTCGCTCGGGCTCCGGAGCGACACGATCGCTCCGTTATTCTACGTTCTCTCGGTCCACGGGCATCAGAGAGCAAAACAGCCTAATAGTTTTAGAGTGCCTCAACGATCAGGAATATGGATCTAACGTTCTCGTTTCGAACCGACGACTTTCGGTTCCGGAGCGACACGAACGCTCCATGATTCTCGATTATCTCGACACAGGTAAGAGACAGAGGAGAACAAGTGTATGGCTTTAGAGAGCCACGAGCACCAGGAATAAGGATCTACCGTTGTCATTTCGTTCCGTCGACATTCGGTTCCGGAGCGACACGAACGGGGACTTAGAATTTTTTCGCTCGGGCTCCGGAGCGACACGAACGGGGACTTAGAATTTTTTCGCTCGGGCTCCGAAGCGACACGAACGGGGACTTAGAATTTTTTCGCTCGGGCTCCGGAGCGACACGATCGCTCCGTTATTCTACGTTCTCTCGGTCCACGGGCATCAGAGAGCAAAACAGCCTAATAGTTTTAGAGTGCCTCAACGATCAGGAATATGGATCTAACGTTCTCGTTTCGAACCGACGACTTCCGGTTCCGGAGCGACACGAACGCTCCATGATTCTCGATTATCTCGACACAGGTAAGAGACAGAGGAGAACAAGTGTATGGTTTTAGAGAGCCACGAGCACCAGGAATAAGGATCTACCGTTTTCATTTCGTTCAGTCGACATTCGGTTCCGGAGCGACACGAACGGGGACTTAGAATTTTTTCGCTCGGGCTCCGGAGCGACACGAACGGGGACTTGGAATTTTTTCGCTCGGGCTCCGGAGCGACACGATCGCTCCGTTATTCTACGTTCTCTCGGTCCACGGGCATCAGAGAGCAAAACAGCCTAATAGTTTTAGAGTGCCTCAACGATCAGGAATATGGATCTAACGTTCTCGTTTCGAACCGACGACTTTCGGTTCCGGAGCGACACGAACGCTCCATGATTCTCGATTATCTCGACACAGGTAAGAGACAGAGGAGAACAAGTGTATGGTTTTAGAGAGCCACGAGCACCAGGAATAAGGATCTACCGTTGTCATTTCGTTCCGTCGACATTCGGTTCCGGAGCGACACAAACGGGGACGTAGAATTTTTTCGCTCGGGCTCCGGAGCGACACGAACGGGGACTTAGAATTTTTTCGCTCGGGCTCCGGAGCGACACGATCGCTCCGTTATTCTACGTTCTCTCGGTCCACGGGCATCAGAGAGCAAAACAGCCTAATAGTTTTAGAGTGCCTCAACGATCAGGAATATGGATCTAACGTTCTCGTTTCGAACCGACGACTTTCGGTTCCGGAGCGACACGAACGCTCCATGATTCTCGATTATCTCGACACAGGTAAGAGACAGAGGAGAACAAGTGTATGGTTTTAGAGAGCCACGAGCACCAGGAATAAGGATCTACCGTTGTCATTTCGTTCCGTCGACATTCGGTTCCGGAGCGACACGAACGGGGACTTAGAATTTTTTCGCTCGGGCTCCGGAGCGACACGAACGGGGACTTAGAATTTTTTCGCTCGGGCTCCGGAGCGACACGATCGCTCCGTTATTCTACGTTCTCTCGGTCCACGGGCATCAGAGAGCAAAACAGCCTAATAGTTTTAGAGTGCCTCAACGATCAGGAATATGGATCTAACGTTCTCGTTTCGAACCGACGACTTTCGGTTCCGGAGCGACACGAACGCTCCATGATTCTCGATTATCTCGACACAGGTAAGAGACAGAGGAGAACAAGTGTATGGTTTTAGAGAGCCACGAGCACCAGGAATAAGGATCTACCGTTGTCATTTCGTTCCGTCGACATTCGGTTCCGGAGCGACACAAACGGGGACGTAGAATTTTTTCGCTCGGGCTCCGGAGCGACACGAACGGGGACTTAGAATTTTTTCGCTCGGGCTCCGGAGCGACACGATCGCTCCGTTATTCTACGTTCTCTCGGTCCACGGGCATCAGAGAGCAAAACAGCCTAATAGTTTTAGAGTGCCTCAACGATCAGGAATATGGATCTAACGTTCTCGTTTCGAACCGACGACTTTCGGTTCCGGAGCGACACGAACGCTCCATGATTCTCGATTATCTCGACACAGGTAAGAGACAGAGGAGAACAAGTGTATGGTTTTAGAGAGCCACGAGCACCAGGAATAAGGATCTACCGTTGTCATTTCGTTCCGTCGACATTCGGTTCCGGAGCGACACGAACGGGGACTTAGAATTTTTTCGCTCGGGCTCCGGAGCGACACGAACGGGGACTTAGAATTTTTTCGCTCGGGCTCCGGAGCGACACGATCGCTCCGTTATTCTACGTTCTCTCGGTCCACGGGCATCAGAGAGCAAAACAGCCTAATAGTTTTAGAGTGCCTCAACGATCAGGAATATGGATCTAACGTTCTCGTTTCGAACCGACGACTTTCGGTTCCGGAGCGACACGAACGCTCCATGATTCTCGATTATCTCGACACAGGTAAGAGACAGAGGAGAACAAGTGTATGGCTTTAGAGAGCCACGAGCACCAGGAATAAGGATCTACCGTTGTCATTTCGTTCCGTCGACATTCGGTTCCGGAGCGACACGAACGGGGACTTAGAATTTTTTCGCTCGGGCTCCGGAGCGACACGAACGGGGACTTAGAATTTTTTCGCTCGGGCTCCGAAGCGACACGAACGGGGACTTAGAATTTTTTCGCTCGGGCTCCGGAGCGACACGATCGCTCCGTTATTCTACGTTCTCTCGGTCCACGGGCATCAGAGAGCAAAACAGCCTAATAGTTTTAGAGTGCCTCAACGATCAGGAATATGGATCTAACGTTCTCGTTTCGAACCGACGACTTTCGGTTCCGGAGCGACACGAACGCTCCATGATTCTCGATTATCTCGACACAGGTAAGAGACAGAGGAGAACAAGTGTATGGTTTTAGAGAGCCACGAGCACCAGGAATAAGGATCTACCGTTGTCATTTCGTTCCGTCGACATTCGGTTCCGGAGCGACACAAACGGGGACGTAGAATTTTTTCGCTCGGGCTCCGGAGCGACACGAACGGGGACTTAGAATTTTTTCGCTCGGGCTCCGGAGCGACACGATCGCTCCGTTATTCTACGTTCTCTCGGTCCACGGGCATCAGAGAGCAAAACAGCCTAATAGTTTTAGAGTGCCTCAACGATCAGGAATATGGATCTAACGTTCTCGTTTCGAACCGACGACTTTCGGTTCCGGAGCGACACGAACGCTCCATGATTCTCGATTATCTCGACACAGGTAAGAGACAGAGGAGAACAAGTGTATGGTTTTAGAGAGCCACGAGCACCAGGAATAAGGATCTACCGTTGTCATTTCGTTCCGTCGACATTCGGTTCCGGAGCGACACGAACGGGGACTTAGAATTTTTTCGCTCGGGCTCCGGAGCGACACGAACGGGGACTTAGAATTTTTTCGCTCGGGCTCCGGAGCGACACGATCGCTCCGTTATTCTACGTTCTCTCGGTCCACGGGCATCAGAGAGCAAAACAGCCTAATAGTTTTAGAGTGCCTCAACGATCAGGAATATGGATCTAACGTTCTCGTTTCGAACCGACGACTTTCGGTTCCGGAGCGACACGAACGCTCCATGATTCTCGATTATCTCGACACAGGTAAGAGACAGAGGAGAACAAGTGTATGGTTTTAGAGAGCCACGAGCACCAGGAATAAGGATCTACCGTTGTCATTTCGTTCCGTCGACATTCGGTTCCGGAGCGACACAAACGGGGACGTAGAATTTTTTCGCTCGGGCTCCGGAGCGACACGAACGGGGACTTAGAATTTTTTCGCTCGGGCTCCGGAGCGACACGATCGCTCCGTTATTCTACGTTCTCTCGGTCCACGGGCATCAGAGAGCAAAACAGCCTAATAGTTTTAGAGTGCCTCAACGATCAGGAATATGGATCTAACGTTCTCGTTTCGAACCGACGACTTTCGGTTCCGGAGCGACACGAACGCTCCATGATTCTCGATTATCTCGACACAGGTAAGAGACAGAGGAGAACAAGTGTATGGTTTTAGAGAGCCACGAGCACCAGGAATAAGGATCTACCGTTGTCATTTCGTTCCGTCGACATTCGGTTCCGGAGCGACACGAACGGGGACTTAGAATTTTTTCGCTCGGGCTCCGGAGCGACACGAACGGGGACTTAGAATTTTTTCGCTCGGGCTCCGGAGCGACACGATCGCTCCGTTATTCTACGTTCTCTCGGTCCACGGGCATCAGAGAGCAAAACAGCCTAATAGTTTTAGAGTGCCTCAACGATCAGGAATATGGATCTAACGTTCTCGTTTCGTACCGACGACTTTCGGTTCCGGAGCGACACGAACGCTCCATGATTCTCGATTATCTCGACACAGGTAAGAGACAGAGGAGAACAAGTGTATGGCTTTAGAGAGCCACGAGCACCAGGAATAAGGATCTACCGTTGTCATTTCGTTCCGTCGACATTCGGTTCCGGAGCGACACGAACGGGGACTTAGAATTTTTTCGCTCGGGCTCCGGAGCGACACGAACGGGGACTTAGAATTTTTTCGCTCGGGCTCCGAAGCGACACGAACGGGGACTTAGAATTTTTTCGCTCGGGCTCCGGAGCGACACGATCGCTCCGTTATTCTACGTTCTCTCGGTCCACGGGCATCAGAGAGCAAAACAGCCTAATAGTTTTAGAGTGCCTCAACGATCAGGAATATGGATCTAACGTTCTCGTTTCGAACCGACGACTTTCGGTTCCGGAGCGACACGAACGCTCCATGATTCTCGATTATCTCGACACAGGTAAGAGACAGAGGAGAACAAGTGTATGGTTTTAGAGAGCCACGAGCACCAGGAATAAGGATCTACCGTTGTCATTTCGTTCCGTCGACATTCGGTTCCGGAGCGACACGAACGGGGACTTAGAATTTTTTCGCTCGGGCTCCGGAGCGACACGAACGGGGACTTAGAATTTTTTCGCTCGGGCTCCGGAGCGACACGATCGCTCCGTTATTCTACGTTCTCTCGGTCCACGGGCATCAGAGAGCAAAACAGCCTAATAGTTTTAGAGTGCCTCAACGATCAGGAATATGGATCTAACGTTCTCGTTTCGAACCGACGACTTTCGGTTCCGGAGCGACACGAACGCTCCATGATTCTCGATTATCTCGACACAGGTAAGAGACAGAGGAGAACAAGTGTATGGTTTTAGAGAGCCACGAGCACCAGGAATAAGGATCTACCGTTGTCATTTCGTTCCGTCGACATTCGGTTCCGGAGCGACACAAACGGGGACGTAGAATTTTTTCGCTCGGGCTCCGGAGCGACACGAACGGGGACTTAGAATTTTTTCGCTCGGGCTCCGGAGCGACACGATCGCTCCGTTATTCTACGTTCTCTCGGTCCACGGGCATCAGAGAGCAAAACAGCCTAATAGTTTTAGAGTGCCTCAACGATCAGGAATATGGATCTAACGTTCTCGTTTCGAACCGACGACTTTCGGTTCCGGAGCGACACGAACGCTCCATGATTCTCGATTATCTCGACACAGGTAAGAGACAGAGGAGAACAAGTGTATGGTTTTAGAGAGCCACGAGCACCAGGAATAAGGATCTACCGTTGTCATTTCGTTCCGTCGACATTCGGTTCCGGAGCGACACAAACGGGGACGTAGAATTTTTTCGCTCGGGCTCCGGAGCGACACGAACGGGGACTTAGAATTTTTTCGCTCGGGCTCCGGAGCGACACGATCGCTCCGTTATTCTACGTTCTCTCGGTCCACGGGCATCAGAGAGCAAAACAGCCTAATAGTTTTAGAGTGCCTCAACGATCAGGAATATGGATCTAACGTTCTCGTTTCGAACCGACGACTTTCGGTTCCGGAGCGACACGAACGCTCCATGATTCTCGATTATCTCGACACAGGTAAGAGACAGAGGAGAACAAGTGTATGGTTTTAGAGAGCCACGAGCACCAGGAATAAGGATCTACCGTTGTCATTTCGTTCCGTCGACATTCGGTTCCGGAGCGACACGAACGGGGACTTAGAATTTTTTCGCTCGGGCTCCGGAGCGACACGAACGGGGACTTAGAATTTTTTCGCTCGGGCTCCGGAGCGACACGATCGCTCCGTTATTCTACGTTCTCTCGGTCCACGGGCATCAGAGAGCAAAACAGCCTAATAGTTTTAGAGTGCCTCAACGATCAGGAATATGGATCTAACGTTCTCGTTTCGAACCGACGACTTTCGGTTCCGGAGCGACACGAACGCTCCATGATTCTCGATTATCTCGACACAGGTAAGAGACAGAGGAGAACAAGTGTATGGCTTTAGAGAGCCACGAGCACCAGGAATAAGGATCTACCGTTGTCATTTCGTTCCGTCGACATTCGGTTCCGGAGCGACACGAACGGGGACTTAGAATTTTTTCGCTCGGGCTCCGGAGCGACACGAACGGGGACTTAGAATTTTTTCGCTCGGGCTCCGAAGCGACACGAACGGGGACTTAGAATTTTTTCGCTCGGGCTCCGGAGCGACACGATCGCTCCGTTATTCTACGTTCTCTCGGTCCACGGGCATCAGAGAGCAAAACAGCCTAATAGTTTTAGAGTGCCTCAACGATCAGGAATATGGATCTAACGTTCTCGTTTCGAACCGACGACTTTCGGTTCCGGAGCGACACGAACGCTCCATGATTCTCGATTATCTCGACACAGGTAAGAGACAGAGGAGAACAAGTGTATGGTTTTAGAGAGCCACGAGCACCAGGAATAAGGATCTACCGTTGTCATTTCGTTCCGTCGACATTCGGTTCCGGAGCGACACGAACGGGGACTTAGAATTTTTTCGCTCGGGCTCCGGAGCGACACGAACGGGGACTTAGAATTTTTTCGCTCGGGCTCCGGAGCGACACGATCGCTCCGTTATTCTACGTTCTCTCGGTCCACGGGCATCAGAGAGCAAAACAGCCTAATAGTTTTAGAGTGCCTTAACGATCAGGAATATGGATCTAACGTTCTCGTTTCGAACCGACGACTTTCGGTTCCGGAGCGACACGAACGCTCCATGATTCTCGATTATCTCGACACAGGTAAGAGACAGAGGAGAACAAGTGTATGGTTTTAGAGAGCCACGAGCACCAGGAATAAGGATCTACCGTTGTCATTTCGTTCCGTCGACATTCGGTTCCGGAGCGACACGAACGGGGACTTAGAATTTTTTCGCTCGGGCTCCGGAGCGACACGAACGGGGACTTAGAATTTTTTCGCTCGGGCTCCGGAGCGACACGATCGCTCCGTTATTCTACGTTCTCTCGGTCCACGGGCATCAGAGAGCAAAACAGCCTAATAGTTTTAGAGTGCCTCAACGATCAGGAATATGGATCTAACGTTCTCGTTTCGAACCGACGACTTTCGGTTCCGGAGCGACACGAACGCTCCATGATTCTCGATTATCTCGACACAGGTAAGAGACAGAGGAGAACAAGTGTATGGTTTTAGAGAGCCACGAGCACCAGGAATAAGGATCTACCGTTGTCATTTCGTTCCGTCGACATTCGGTTCCGGAGCGACACGAACGGGGACTTAGAATTTTTTCGCTCGGGCTCCGGAGCGACACGAACGGGGACTTAGAATTTTTTCGCTCGGGCTCCGGAGCGACACGATCGCTCCGTTATTCTACGTTCTCTCGGTCCACGGGCATCAGAGAGCAAAACAGCCTAATAGTTTTAGAGTGCCTCAACGATCAGGAATATGGATCTAACGTTCTCGTTTCGAACCGACGACTTTCGGTTCCGGAGCGACACGAACGCTCCATGATTCTCGATTATCTCGACACAGGTAAGAGACAGAGGAGAACAAGTGTATGGTTTTAGAGAGCCACGAGCACCAGGAATAAGGATCTACCGTTGTCATTTCGTTCCGTCGACATTCGGTTCCGGAGCGACACGAACGGGGACTTAGAATTTTTTCGCTCGGGCTCCGGAGCGACACGAACGGGGACTTAGAATTTTTTCGCTCGGGCTCCGGAGCGACACGATCGCTCCGTTATTCTACGTTCTCTCGGTCCACGGGCATCAGAGAGCAAAACAGCCTAATAGTTTTAGAGTGCCTCAACGATCAGGAATATGGATCTAACGTTCTCGTTTCGAACCGACGACTTTCGGTTCCGGAGCGACACGAACGCTCCATGATTCTCGATTATCTCGACACAGGTAAGAGACAGAGGAGAACAAGTGTATGGTTTTAGAGAGCCACGAGCACCAGGAATAAGGATCTACCGTTGTCATTTCGTTCCGTCGACATTCGGTTCCGGAGCGACACAAACGGGGACGTAGAATTTTTTCGCTCGGGCTCCGGAGCGACACGAACGGGGACTTAGAATTTTTTCGCTCGGGCTCCGGAGCAACACGATCGCTCCGTTATTCTACGTTCTCTCGGTCCACGGGCATCAGAGAGCAAAACAGCCTAATAGTTTTAGAGTGCCTCAACGATCAGGAATATGGATCTAACGTTCTCGTTTCGAACCGACGACTTTCGGTTCCGGAGCGACACGAACGCTCCATGATTCTCGATTATCTCGACACAGGTAAGAGACAGAGGAGAACAAGTGTATGGTTTTAGAGAGCCACGAGCACCAGGAATAAGGATCTACCGTTGTCATTTCGTTCCGTCGACATTCGGTTCCGGAGCGACACAAACGGGGACGTAGAATTTTTTCGCTCGGGCTCCGGAGCGACACGAACGGGGACTTAGAATTTTTTCGCTCGGGCTCCGGAGCGACACGATCGCTCCGTTATTCTACGTTCTCTCGGTCCACGGGCATCAGAGAGCAAAACAGCCTAATAGTTTTAGAGTGCCTCAACGATCAGGAATATGGATCTAACGTTCTCGTTTCGAACCGACGACTTTCGGTTCCGGAGCGACACGAACGCTCCATGATTCTCGATTATCTCGACACAGGTAAGAGACAGAGGAGAACAAGTGTATGGTTTTAGAGAGCCACGAGCACCAGGAATAAGGATCTACCGTTGTCATTTCGTTCCGTCGACATTCGGTTCCGGAGCGACACGAACGGGGACTTAGAATTTTTTCGCTCGGGCTCCGGAGCGACACGAACGGGGACTTAGAATTTTTTCGCTCGGGCTCCGGAGCGACACGATCGCTCCGTTATTCTACGTTCTCTCGGTCCACGGGCATCAGAGAGCAAAACAGCCTAATAGTTTTAGAGTGCCTCAACGATCAGGAATATGGATCTAACGTTCTCGTTTCGAACCGACGACTTTCGGTTCCGGAGCGACACGAACGCTCCATGATTCTCGATTATCTCGACACAGGTAAGAGACAGAGGAGAACAAGTGTATGGTTTTAGAGAGCCACGAGCACCAGGAATAAGGATCTACCGTTGTCATTTCGTTCCGTCGACATTCGGTTCCGGAGCGACACGAACGGGGACTTAGAATTTTTACGCTCGGGCTCCGGAGCGACACGAACGGGGACTTGGAATTTTTTCGCTCGGGCTCCGGAGCGACACGATCGCTCCGTTATTCTACGTTCTCTCGGTCCACGGGCATCAGAGAGCAAAACAGCCTAATAGTTTTAGAGTGCCTCAACGATCAGGAATATGGATCTAACGTTCTCGTTTCGAACCGACGACTTTCGGTTCCGGAGCGACACGAACGCTCCATGATTCTCGATTATCTCGACACAGGTAAGAGACAGAGGAGAACAAGTGTATGGTTTTAGAGAGCCACGAGCACCAGGAATAAGGATCTACCGTTTTCATTTCGTTCAGTCGACATTCGGTTCCGGAGCGACACGAACGGGGACTTAGAATTTTTTCGCTCGGGCTCCGGAGCGACACGAACGGGGACTTGGAATTTTTTCGCTCGGGCTCCGGAGCGACACGATCGCTCCGTTATTCTACGTTCTCTCGGTCCACGGGCATCAGAGAGCAAAACAGCCTAATAGTTTTAGAGTGCCTCAACGATCAGGAATATGGATCTAACGTTCTCGTTTCGAACCGACGACTTTCGGTTCCGGAGCGACACGAACGCTCCATGATTCTCGATTATCTCGACACAGGTAAGAGACAGAGGAGAACAAGTGTATGGTTTTAGAGAGCCACGAGCACCAGGAATAAGGATCTACCGTTGTCATTTCGTTCCGTCGACATTCGGTTCCGGAGCGACACAAACGGGGACGTAGAATTTTTTCGCTCGGGCTCCGGAGCGACACGAACGGGGACTTAGAATTTTTTCGCTCGGGCTCCGGAGCGACACGATCGCTCCGTTATTCTACGTTCTCTCGGTCCACGGGCATCAGAGAGCAAAACAGCCTAATAGTTTTAGAGTGCCTCAACGATCAGGAATATGGATCTAACGTTCTCGTTTCGAACCGACGACTTTCGGTTCCGGAGCGACACGAACGCTCCATGATTCTCGATTATCTCGACACAGGTAAGAGACAGAGGAGAACAAGTGTATGGTTTTAGAGAGCCACGAGCACGAGGAATAAGGATCTACCGTTGTCATTTCGTTCCGTCGACATTCGGTTCCGGAGCGACACGAACGGGGACTTAGAATTTTTTCGCTCGGGCTCCGGAGCGACACGAACGGGGACTTAGAATTTTTTCGCTCGGGCTCCGGAGCGACACGATCGCTCCGTTATTCTACGTTCTCTCGGTCCACGGGCATCAGAGAGCAAAACAGCCTAATAGTTTTAGAGTGCCTCAACGATCAGGAATATGGATCTAACGTTCTCGTTTCGAACCGACGACTTTCGGTTCCGGAGCGACACGAACGCTCCATGATTCTCGATTATCTCGACACAGGTAAGAGACAGAGGAGAACAAGTGTATGGCTTTAGAGAGCCACGAGCACCAGGAATAAGGATCTACCGTTGTCATTTCGTTCCGTCGACATTCGGTTCCGGAGCGACACGAACGGGGACTTAGAATTTTTTCGCTCGGGCTCCGGAGCGACACGAACGGGGACTTAGAATTTTTTCGCTCGGGCTCCGAAGCGACACGAACGGGGACTTAGAATTTTTTCGCTCGGGCTCCGGAGCGACACGATCGCTCCGTTATTCTACGTTCTCTCGGTCCACGGGCATCAGAGAGCAAAACAGCCTAATAGTTTTAGAGTGCCTCAACGATCAGGAATATGGATCTAACGTTCTCGTTTCGAACCGACGACTTTCGGTTCCGGAGCGACACGAACGCTCCATGATTCTCGATTATCTCGACACAGGTAAGAGACAGAGGAGAACAAGTGTATGGTTTTAGAGAGCCACGAGCACCAGGAATAAGGATCTACCGTTGTCATTTCGTTCCGTCGACATTCGGTTCCGGAGCGACACGAACGGGGACTTAGAATTTTTTCGCTCGGGCTCCGGAGCGACACGAACGGGGACTTAGAATTTTTTCGCTCGGGCTCCGGAGCGACACGATCGCTCCGTTATTCTACGTTCTCTCGGTCCACGGGCATCAGAGAGCAAAACAGCCTAATAGTTTTAGAGTGCCTCAACGATCAGGAATATGGATCTAACGTTCTCGTTTCGAACCGACGACTTTCGGTTCCGGAGCGACACGAACGCTCCATGATTCTCGATTATCTCGACACAGGTAAGAGACAGAGGAGAACAAGTGTATGGTTTTAGAGAGCCACGAGCACCAGGAATAAGGATCTACCGTTGTCATTTCGTTCCGTCGACATTCGGTTCCGGAGCGACACAAACGGGGACGTAGAATTTTTTCGCTCGGGCTCCGGAGCGACACGAACGGGGACTTAGAATTTTTTCGCTCGGGCTCCGGAGCGACACGATCGCTCCGTTATTCTACGTTCTCTCGGTCCACGGGCATCAGAGAGCAAAACAGCCTAATAGTTTTAGAGTGCCTCAACGATCAGGAATATGGATCTAACGTTCTCGTTTCGAACCGACGACTTTCGGTTCCGGAGCGACACGAACGCTCCATGATTCTCGATTATCTCGACACAGGTAAGAGACAGAGGAGAACAAGTGTATGGTTTTAGAGAGCCACGAGCAACAGGAATAAGGATCTACCGTTGTCATTTCGTTCCGTCGACATTCGGTTCCGGAGCGACACGAACGGGGACTTAGAATTTTTACGCTCGGGCTCCGGAGCGACACGAACGGGGACTTGGAATTTTTTCGCTCGGGCTCCGGAGCGACACGATCGCTCCGTTATTCTACGTTCTCTCGGTCCACGGGCATCAGAGAGCAAAACAGCCTAATAGTTTTAGAGTGCCTCAACGATCAGGAATATGGATCTAACGTTCTCGTTTCGAACCGACGACTTTCGGTTCCGGAGCGACACGAACGCTCCATGATTCTCGATTATCTCGACACAGGTAAGAGACAGAGGAGAACAAGTGTATGGTTTTAGAGAGCCACGAGCACCAGGAATAAGGATCTACCGTTTTCATTTCGTTCAGTCGACATTCGGTTCCGGAGCGACACGAACGGGGACTTAGAATTTTTTCGCTCGGGCTCCGGAGCGACACGAACGGGGACTTGGAATTTTTTCGCTCGGGCTCCGGAGCGACACGATCGCTCCGTTATTCTACGTTCTCTCGGTCCACGGGCATCAGAGAGCAAAACAGCCTAATAGTTTTAGAGTGCCTCAACGATCAGGAATATGGATCTAACGTTCTCGTTTCGAACCGACGACTTTCGGTTCCGGAGCGACACGAACGCTCCATGATTCTCGATTATCTCGACACAGGTAAGAGACAGAGGAGAACAAGTGTATGGTTTTAGAGAGCCACGAGCACCAGGAATAAGGATCTACCGTTGTCATTTCGTTCCGTCGACATTCGGTTCCGGAGCGACACAAACGGGGACGTAGAATTTTTTCGCTCGGGCTCCGGAGCGACACGAACGGGGACTTAGAATTTTTTCGCTCGGGCTCCGGAGCGACACGATCGCTCCGTTATTCTACGTTCTCTCGGTCCACGGGCATCAGAGAGCAAAACAGCCTAATAGTTTTAGAGTGCCTCAACGATCAGGAATATGGATCTAACGTTCTCGTTTCGAACCGACGACTTTCGGTTCCGGAGCGACACGAACGCTCCATGATTCTCGATTATCTCGACACAGGTAAGAGACAGAGGAGAACAAGTGTATGGTTTTAGAGAGCCACGAGCACCAGGAATAAGGATCTACCGTTGTCATTTCGTTCCGTCGACATTCGGTTCCGGAGCGACACGAACGGGGACTTAGAATTTTTTCGCTCGGGCTCCGGAGCGACACGAACGGGGACTTAGAATTTTTTCGCTCGGGCTCCGAAGCGACACGAACGGGGACTTAGAATTTTTTCGCTCGGGCTCCGGAGCGACACGATCGCTCCGTTATTCTACGTTCTCTCGGTCCACGGGCATCAGAGAGCAAAACAGCCTAATAGTTTTAGAGTGCCTCAACGATCAGGAATATGGATCTAACGTTCTCGTTTCGAACCGACGACTTTCGGTTCCGGAGCGACACGAACGCTCCATGATTCTCGATTATCTCGACACAGGTAAGAGACAGAGGAGAACAAGTGTATGGTTTTAGAGAGCCACGAGCACCAGGAATAAGGATCTACCGTTGTCATTTCGTTCCGTCGACATTCGGTTCCGGAGCGACACGAACGGGGACTTAGAATTTTTTCGCTCGGGCTCCGGAGCGACACGAACGGGGACTTAGAATTTTTTCGCTCGGGCTCCGGAGCGACACGATCGCTCCGTTATTCTACGTTCTCTCGGTCCACGGGCATCAGAGAGCAAAACAGCCTAATAGTTTTAGAGTGCCTCAACGATCAGGAATATGGATCTAACGTTCTCGTTTCGAACCGACGACTTTCGGTTCCGGAGCGACACGAACGCTCCATGATTCTCGATTATCTCGACACAGGTAAGAGACAGAGGAGAACAAGTGTATGGTTTTAGAGAGCCACGAGCACCAGGAATAAGGATCTACCGTTGTCATTTCGTTCCGTCGACATTCGGTTCCGGAGCGACACAAACGGGGACGTAGAATTTTTTCGCTCGGGCTCCGGAGCGACACGAACGGGGACTTAGAATTTTTTCGCTCGGGCTCCGGAGCGACACGATCGCTCCGTTATTCTACGTTCTCTCGGTCCACGGGCATCAGAGAGCAAAACAGCCTAATAGTTTTAGAGTGCCTCAACGATCAGGAATATGGATCTAACGTTCTCGTTTCGAACCGACGACTTTCGGTTCCGGAGCGACACGAACGCTCCATGATTCTCGATTATCTCGACACAGGTAAGAGACAGAGGAGAACAAGTGTATGGTTTTAGAGAGCCACGAGCACCAGGAATAAGGATCTACCGTTGTCATTTCGTTCCGTCGACATTCGGTTCCGGAGCGACACGAACGGGGACTTAGAATTTTTTCGCTCGGGCTCCGGAGCGACACGAACGGGGACTTAGAATTTTTTCGCTCGGGCTCCGGAGCGACACGATCGCTCCGTTATTCTACGTTCTCTCGGTCCACGGGCATCAGAGAGCAAAACAGCCTAATAGTTTTAGAGTGCCTCAACGATCAGGAATATGGATCTAACGTTCTCGTTTCGAACCGACGACTTTCGGTTCCGGAGCGACACGAACGCTCCATGATTCTCGATTATCTCGACACAGGTAAGAGACAGAGGAGAACAAGTGTATGGTTTTAGAGAGCCACGAGCACCAGGAATAAGGATCTACCGTTGTCATTTCGTTCCGTCGACATTCGGTTCCGGAGCGACACGAACGGGGACTTAGAATTTTTTCGCTCGGGCTCCGGAGCGACACGAACGGGGACTTAGAATTTTTTCGCTCGGGCTCCGGAGCGACACGATCGCTCCGTTATTCTACGTTCTCTCGGTCCACGGGCATCAGAGAGCAAAACAGCCTAATAGTTTTAGAGTGCCTCAACGATCAGGAATATGGATCTAACGTTCTCGTTTCGAACCGACGACTTTCGGTTCCGGAGCGACACGAACGCTCCATGATTCTCGATTATCTCGACACAGGTAAGAGACAGAGGAGAACAAGTGTATGGTTTTAGAGAGCCACGAGCACCAGGAATAAGGATCTACCGTTGTCATTTCGTTCCGTCGACATTCGGTTCCGGAGCGACACGAACGGGGACTTAGAATTTTTTCGCTCGGGCTCCGGAGCGACACGAACGTGGACTTAGAATTTTTTCGCTCGGGCTCCGGAGCGACACGATCGCTCCGTTATTCTACGTTCTCTCGGTCCACGGGCATCAGAGAGCAAAACAGCCTAATAGTTTTAGAGTGCCTCAACGATCAGGAATATGGATCTAACGTTCTCGTTTCGAACCGACGACTTTCGGTTCCGGAGCGACACGAACGCTCCATGATTCTCGATTATCTCGACACAGGTAAGAGACAGAGGAGAACAAGTGTATGGTTTTAGAGAGCCACGAGCACCAGGAATAAGGATCTACCGTTGTCATTTCGTTCCGTCGACATTCGGTTCCGGAGCGACACGAACGGGGACTTAGAATTTTTTCGCTCGGGCTCCGGAGCGACACGAACGGGGACTTAGAATTTTTTCGCTCGGGCTCCGGAGCGACACGATCGCTCCGTTATTCTACGTTCTCTCGGTCCACGGGCATCAGAGAGCAAAACAGCCTAATAGTTTTAGAGTGCCTCAACGATCAGGAATATGGATCTAACGTTCTCGTTTCGAACCGACGACTTTCGGTTCCGGAGCGACACGAACGCTCCATGATTCTCGATTATCTCGACACAGGTAAGAGACAGAGGAGAACAAGTGTATGGTTTTAGAGAGCCACGAGCACCAGGAATAAGGATCTGCCGTTGTCATTTCGTTCCGTCGACATTCGGTTCCGGAGCGACACGAACGGGGACTTAGAATTTTTTCGCTCGGGCTCCGGAGCGACACGAACGGGGACTTAGAATTTTTTCGCTCGGGCTCCGGAGCGACACGATCGCTCCGTTATTCTACGTTCTCTCGGTCCACGGGCATCAGAGAGCAAAACAGCCTAATAGTTTTAGAGTGCCTCAACGATCAGGAATATGGATCTAACGTTCTCGTTTCGAACCGACGACTTTCGGTTCCGGAGCGACACGAACGCTCCATGATTCTCGATTATCTCGACACAGGTAAGAGACAGAGGAGAACAAGTGTATGGTTTTAGAGAGCCACGAGCACCAGGAATAAGGATCTACCGTTGTCATTTCGTTCCGTCGACATTCGGTTCCGGAGCGACACGAACGGGGACTTAGAATTTTTTCGCTCGGGCTCCGGAGCGACACGAACGGGGACTTAGAATTTTTTCGCTCGGGCTCCGGAGCGACACGATCGCTCCGTTATTCTACGTTCTCTCGGTCCACGGGCATCAGAGAGCAAAACAGCCTAATAGTTTTAGAGTGCCTCAACGATCAGGAATATGGATCTAACGTTCTCGTTTCGAACCGACGACTTTCGGTTCCGGAGCGACACGAACGCTCCATGATTCTCGATTATCTCGACACAGGTAAGAGACAGAGGAGAACAAGTGTATGGCTTTAGAGAGCCACGAGCACCAGGAATAAGGATCTACCGTTGTCATTTCGTTCCGTCGACATTCGGTTCCGGAGCGACACGAACGGGGACTTAGAATTTTTTCGCTCGGGCTCCGGAGCGACACGAACGGGGACTTAGAATTTTTTCGCTCGGGCTCCGGAGCGACACGATCGCTCCGTTATTCTACGTTCTCTCGGTCCACGGGCATCAGAGAGCAAAACAGCCTAATAGTTTTAGAGTGCCTCAACGATCAGGAATATGGATCTAACGTTCTCGTTTCGAACCGACGACTTTCGGTTCCGGAGCGACACGAACGCTCCATGATTCTCGATTATCTCGACACAGGTAAGAGACAGAGGAGAACAAGTGTATGGTTTTAGAGAGCCACGAGCACCAGGAATAAGGATCTACCGTTGTCATTTCGTTCCGTCGACATTCGGTTCCGGAGCGACACGAACGGGGACTTAGAATATTTTCAATATTGCTATATCTGTATGTATATAGTCTTAAAATATGTGGTTGAAACATGTTGAAAGTTTGTGATTATAGCAGTATAATGTCCGCAGTTTAGTATTAAGTTACTTTTATACGACCTCGTACGTGTACGTGTTCATCTGCCGAGTCTAAGTGGCAGCGTACCGGCCGGGAGTGCTGCACGCGCGGCGAGTTCCCACCGTAAGGCCGCGCGGCTACGGTCGGCCGTCGCCGGCCTCTCGGCCGGCCACTCGGTATCTATAAGAGAAGCTTCGGTCCGGGCGTGCCGGTCGAGGCATCGCTGGGCGCGTGGCTATTCTACGATCTCGGTCGAGAAGCAGTCCACCGCTCCTCGGGATCTTGTATCTCGAGTGTCTTCGAACGGTTTACGTTCCGGATCTTTCTCTACACAGCATGACCACGGGTCGGTGTCTAAGACCGAATGGCCCTTATGTGGTAATCGTCCTTTGGACGTTGGTGACTTGTATGCACTAGCGTGTATACTCGTACTTACTGAGCATCAACTCTTTGTCCGAGCGAATGAGTTTATTTAAACTGAACGAAACGTTCCGTCTTTAAGGCGGGCGCCGGGCTTACGTGAGAATGGAAAGCCTAAATATCAAGAGGTGTCAGATTTTCGATATGTGCAGCGCGCACATTCCGCGCCAGCTCGCTATGCCCAGCACGACGCTTAACGCGCTATCTCGATATGTTTCGGCATGCCACTATTACGCGCTTCTGTCGACTTTGCCCAGCGTGCTTGATACGCGCTTCGTCGTCAGTGACCAGCGTGAGTGGTTTACGTGCCTGTACGATGGATGCTTAGCGCGAGCGTATACCGCTCCGTAGAGTTTTCTGCGGAGGTCCGGTGTACGTGCTTACCGATGGATGACCAACGGCGTGTGTGATTCGTGCTTGTCGAGGTCCGACACCAATGTTGGAATTGTCAAATAAATGAACGAACCGAGACTCCTTGTCGAAGTTACAATCTTTACGTGACACGCAAAAGCAAAGATTTAATACTGTGGATCACATGAGTTTGCTGTTCGTGTCACGAGTTTCTGAACATGTGTTGTGGGATATTTGTGCACACGAAAAATTGTGGATCTATCTGAATTGTGTTGAGGTGTGCAATCCCAATTGATTGAAAGTAAAAGATGAGAAAGGAGTAGTGACGTGCGAGCAAGATATCACTGTGATGCTTGGCTCTGGAAATTGTGTGAAAGGGCGGCTCGATCCGAGAGAGAGGAAGTTCACAGGAATATTTTTGTGGAAGGATATGTTCTGTGATTCTTCACTCTCATATGAAGAAGAATTGTGTGTGAAAGGCTGGTGGATCGTTGCCGAAGGAGCTCAAGTATCACGACGGAGAGAATAGTTTCGTGGATATTTCTCTGTGTGATAATTCTTGTCTCGAAAATTAGAAACTAGAGAGAAAAGAGAGTGTCGTCGATCGGTGATCTGCAAAAGTGAAACCGACGACGATGGTGAAGTAGGAGAGGAGGAGGAGTCTTTACGAAGCTCGCTCCCTGGTTGATCCTGCCAGTAGTCATATGCTTGTCTCAAAGATTAAGCCATGCATGTCTCAGTACGTGCCGTATTAAGGTGAAACCGCGAATGGCTCATTAAATCAGTTATGGTTCCTTAGATTGTACCCACATTTACTTGGATAACTGTGGTAATTCTAGAGCTAATACATGCAAAATGGAGTTCCGCCCAGAGATGGAAGGAACGCTTTTATTAGATCAAAACCAATCGGTGACATAGGGTTATACCTACGTCCATCGTTTGCTTTGGTGACTCTGAATAACTTGGTGCTGATCGCATGGTCTTCTAGTACCGGCGACGCATCTTTCAAATGTCTGCCTTATCAACTGTCGATGGTAGGTTCTGCGCCTACCATGGTTGTAACGGGTAACGGGGAATCAGGGTTCGATTCCGGAGAGGGAGCCTGAGAAACGGCTACCACATCCAAGGAAGGCAGCAGGCGCGCAAATTACCCACTCCCGGCACGGGGAGGTAGTGACGAAAAATAACGATACGGGACTCATCCGAGGCCCCGTAATCGGAATGAGTACACTTTAAATCCTTTAACGAGGATCCATTGGAGGGCAAGTCTGGTGCCAGCAGCCGCGGTAATTCCAGCTCCAATAGCGTATATTAAAGTTGTTGCGGTTAAAAAGCTCGTAGTTGAATCTGTGTGTCACAGTGTCGGTTCACCGCTCGCGGTGTTTAACTGGCATTATGTGGTACGTCCTACCGGTGGGCTTTGCTCTTCGGGGCGGTCCAACTAATATCACATCGCGGTGCTCTTCACTGAGTGTCGAGGTGGGCCGGTACGTTTACTTTGAACAAATTAGAGTGCTCAAAGCAGGCTACTTTCGCCTGAATACTCTGTGCATGGAATAATGGAATAGGACCTCGGTTCTATTTTGTTGGTTTTCGGAACCCCGAGGTAATGATTAATAGGGACAGATGGGGGCATTCGTATTGCGACGTTAGAGGTGAAATTCTTGGATCGTCGCAAGACGGACAGAAGCGAAAGCATTTGCCAAAAATGTTTTCATTAATCAAGAACGAAAGTTAGAGGTTCGAAGGCGATCAGATACCGCCCTAGTTCTAACCATAAACGATGCCAGCCAGCGATCCGCCGAAGTTCCTCAGATGACTCGGCGGGCAGCTTCCGGGAAACCAAAGCTTTTGGGTTCCGGGGGAAGTATGGTTGCAAAGCTGAAACTTAAAGGAATTGACGGAAGGGCACCACCAGGAGTGGAGCCTGCGGCTTAATTTGACTCAACACGGGAAACCTCACCAGGCCCGGACACCGGAAGGATTGACAGATTGATAGCTCTTTCTTGATTCGGTGGGTGGTGGTGCATGGCCGTTCTTAGTTGGTGGAGCGATTTGTCTGGTTAATTCCGATAACGAACGAGACTCTAGCCTGCTAAATAGACGTACTTTATGGTATCTCGAAGGCCCCCGACTTCGGTCGGTGGGTTTTTACTACCAACGTACAGACAAATCTTCTTAGAGGGACAGGCGGCTTCTAGCCGCACGAGATTGAGCAATAACAGGTCTGTGATGCCCTTAGATGTTCTGGGCCGCACGCGCGCTACACTGAAGGAATCAGCCTGTTTTCCCTGGCCGAAAGGCCCGGGTAACCCGCTGAACCTCCTTCGTGCTAGGGATTGGGGATTGCAATTATTCCCCATGAACGAGGAATTCCCAGTAAGCGTGAGTCATAAGCTCGCGTTGATTACGTCCCTGCCCTTTGTACACACCGCCCGTCGCTACTACCGATTGAATGATTTAGTGAGGTCTTCGGACTGGTGCTCGGCAATGTCTCGGCATTGCCGATGTTGCCGGGAAGATGACCAAACTTGATTATTTAGAGGAAGTAAAAGTCGTAACAAGGTTTCCGTAGGTGAACCTGCGGAAGGATCATTAATAAAGTCGTAACAAAAAGTCCTAAGGAAAGAAAGATCAAAAAGTACACAAAATAACGCAGCGTGTGTGTGCGCGACGGCTTACGCGAGGAGGTCATGCAAACGTTCGGAGTACCTGGTTACTGAAAGCGTGTCTCTCCCGTCCGTCGCGCCCCGCCTGACGTGTTAAGAATGAAAAAAGAGAATATGTCGAACGGCCATACGGCTTACGTGAAGGAGGTCTTTACATACGGAGTACGCAGTTACTCAGTTCGATGCTCCCGTCCGTACGCTGTGTCGGCAAACATATAAGCGCACACGAGCCCGCCAGCTCGAAAGCGATAGTCACGGACGTGTAAGAATAATGAATCGTGCAGCGCTCGCGTGAGGTGTGCCAGTTGATTCCATCGCCAACTCGATATCGGGGTATTTCATGCATCTCGTATGAAACACATTGTCCCGTCGTTGCGTGATGATTCGCTGCAACACCCGCCGCTGCCACGGTCATCTTCGCTCTGTACATTCGCTTCTGGCTGCTTGCGTGAGGCTCCTTGTAAGAAAGGGGGAACGCGCAAAGGGAAAGGAAGCCCGCCAGTTCGAGAAGAACGTTTCTTTTTTTTTCCGTCGTGAGTACGCTGCCGATAGTTACAACGCTAGCGTGAGGTGTCGATCACCGATGTCATCGGGCAACATGATCGGGGTCTTGCATGCAATTTCGCATGGAGGACATTGTCCCGTCGTTGCGCGATGCTTCGTCGCACCCGCCGTTGTACGTACGCGCGGCATCTTCGATGGAGCGAAACTGTTCCTTCTCGACTGCCTGCGTGAGGCTTTGTCCCAGCGTTTACAAAGAGCCCGCCAGTTTGGGATGTATCGTTCCCTCCTCGGCGCGTAAGCATTGCGTCGATATATATAGCGCTTGCGTGAGGTGCATCTCCGATAGCCCCGTCGCCACAGCATGATATCGGGGTCTTTCATATCTTATGGAAGACATGGTCCCGTCGCTGCGCGATGTTTCGGTCACACACCCGCCGCTAATATATACGGTGCATACTCGCGCGGCAGAGAGAGGAGAGAGAGCGTGCTTGCCAGCTGCTTGCGCGAGGCTGCGCCCGTTTCTCCTATTTTCGGTGGGAATAATGAAAAGCGAGCGAAGAAGAGGTTAAGGAGAATAACCGATATGAGCGCACGAGTGCGAAAGCAAACGTTTTCCCATTCGCATCCCGCTCCCGGTGTTTCTTCGTCTCTTTACCTCGTTGTTCTCTCCGAACCGTCCAGCGGATGTGGACCCTCTCTTGAGAAAGAGAGGGCCCGGGTAACCTAGGACGCGACACGTATCCCGCGTCGATGTGCGGCCGTAGGGTACGTATTCCTGCCGTGTGAACAACAACTGTGGACCGGCTGTTAACAGCTTCGACTTTCGTGAGTCTGACTCCCAAGAATAATGGAATTTGTGTGTGAATTTAAGGGGATGAGAAAGACCGATCGAAGCCGGCTGCGAAGTCCGTTCTAATCGGCTATCCAAATCAGGAGGGGAATACGTACGTGCAGGGCGCTGCGACAATAAAATGGGGGGTGTCGTTTCAGAGGAGAACACCGTGGATGTACGTGGTTCACTTGATCGGGGTATCCCCGTCGGCTCCATCGTACTCTCCAGGTTGATCCTAGGTTTTTAAATGTACTCTACGCCTGGCCGTTACGGGAACCGTTCGCAATTGCGTGGCGGTCTCCGTGCGGAACCGCATCCCAGAGACCCCTGTGTCGTCACTTTCGTTCGTTCGGACGAAGTGTCGCGACGCCCGAACCTCCATCGACCGTGTGCTAGTTGGAGGCGCGGGTCTCGGATTCTTCCGAACCCGAGAACTATATACGAGTATGATATATATATATACATGAACACAGAATATTAAAATACAACCCTGAACGGTGGATCACTTGGCTCGTGGGTCGATGAAGAACGCAGCTAATTGCGCGTCAACGTGTGAACTGCAGGACACATGAACATCGACATTTCGAACGCACATTGCGGTCCACGGATACAATTCCTGGACCACGCCTGGCTGAGGGTCGTTCACGTAACCTTAAGACTGCTTACGTTGGCATCTCGGTGTCACGTACGAGCGATTGTTGGACCGTTCGTCGGCGTTTGCCGCGGTCGCACGAAAACAAGCGAGAATACGCTCTAGACGTCATGGAGGGAAGAAGGTTGTGTGTACGCGGCAGATGACTGGAGACATCGTCGTCATCGTCGTTGCTTTGTCGTTCCGGACTTGCGTGAGTGCTACTTTTCACACGGCGTCGTGAGTCGCTTAATTTGTCGACCGCCCGTGCGTGTATGTGCACCGCTCCGGACGCAAGCGCGCGGACGTACGATCATCGACCAGCCTCCGTGTCTCGCCAAATACCCTCGTGATTGTTAACAGACAGCGTTCGCTTTTCGTGCGAGTTTTCATCCGCGCTCCCGACGTAGTCTGAAATGATGCGTGTAAGAAAGAGGCGTGCGTAACCCGCAACGACACACAAGAGAGTTTGTCGTGAGACTACAGAGAAGGACAATGAAAGGGTGTGCGAGTGAGCATGAACACGAGATCGCGTATACCCCACCCGTGTAGTGTGGTGAAGAAATGTATGACGAGAAACAGAGCCCCAGGGATTCTAGAGGGATCGTCTTGTTGCAGGAACAACGCGAAAAGGAGGCACTCATTCGTCGAAACGATGAAGTTCCGGGATGCATCTTCCCCGGCCACGTTTCGGTCGAGTCGTTTGTGGCTCCGTGAATGTGTTGTGTTGTACTACAACTTGTTTCTGTATCCTGAATCCTCTTTGGCGAGGCTTACACAGCCGCCATATATATGACTCATCACATAGGGATGACTTCTCTCCTAGAAGGAGGAGGTGGAAAGGTAGCAGCGTCCGGTCGCCCCATGTCTTCGCGTTAGTCGATCGCCGAGAGAGACCGCGCGTCAAGTCCGGTCGTCCAGTCCACGAAAGCTATACAAAAAGCAAGCGGACGGGCGTTAAACCATACCGGCAGTCGCCTGGCGAGAGTCTCTCTCCTTTAGATCGAATTAAACGAGACGCGAAGATGCTTTGGTGTGGCGCATTAAGGACGATGTGACTTACTTTCCGCTGATCACTTCTGGCGAATTACGAGGAGCTTCCTTACCTTTGGAAACGCTGCTGTTGCGTTACGACAACATATTCCGAAGGCACACGGCGAAGTTGGGACGACGCATCGAACATGATCTCAAGTCTCTCTCTCATTTCCCATTTCTCGTAACATTCGTTCACACACTCTGCCTGGTCCGCTTCTCTCGGTTGTGTGCCCCCGTTGTACGAGGATTACGCCACAGCTTCTTTCGTCATTTTTACACATATATAAAATATATCACTCTACGTGTGTGATATATTTAACACGTATACGACGACCTCAGAGTAGGCGAGATTACCCGCTGAATTTAAGCATATTACTAAGCGGAGGAAAAGAAACTAACAAGGATTTCCTTAGTAGCGGCGAGCGAACAGGAAAGAGCCCAGCACTGAATCCCGCGGTACTGCCGCAGGGAAATGTAGTGTTCGGGAGGATCCGTTTATCCCGTGACGTTGCATCGCGTCCAAGTCCATCTTGAATGGGGCCATTTACCCATAGAGGGTGCCAGGCCCGTAGCGACCGGTGCGCGTCTCGGGAGGGTCTCTCCTTAGAGTCGGGTTGCTTGAGAATGCAGCCCTAAGTGGGTGGTAAACTCCATCTAAGGCTAAATACAACCACGAGACCGATAGCGAACAAGTACCGTGAGGGAAAGTTGAAAAGAACTTTGAAGAGAGAGTTCAAGAGTACGTGAAACCGTTCAGGGGTAAACCTGAGAAACCCAAAAGTTCGAAAGGGGAGATTCATCGTCGACAAATGCTGGCTCCCGTTGGTGCGCGAAACCCCGAAAGGGGTGTCCGTCGCTTTTCCGCAAGGAGGGCGCACGGATGTTACGGCCAACGGCGAACGTTCCGGCTACGTAGACGTGCACTTCTCCCCTAGTAGGACGTCGCGACCCGTTGCGTGTCGGTCTACGGCCCGGGCGGTTAGACCGTTGCGTCGCCTTGTGCGTGCGCGACGGACCCTCGGTGACCCGACCGGCTGCGCGACGGTGTTCCCCCAGATGGTATCGGGCCGCAACCAGTCTTCTCATTCGAACGGTGCGTCAGGCCCGCCGCAAGCTCGGTCAGCTTTGTTTGCCCTGTGGTACGGACGTCTTTCCCGTTCACGGGCCTGGCCAGCTGTTAGCCGGCGGAGCCCTCGGACTGGCCAAGCTTTGAATTACCTGTCGGCGGCGCTATTGCTTTGGGTACTCTCAGGACCCGTCTTGAAACACGGACCAAGGAGCCTAACATGTGCGCGAGTCATTGGGATGAGTAAACCTAAAGGCGAAATGAAAGTGAAGGTCGTCCTTTGCGTCGGCCGAGGGAGGATGGGCGCTGCATAGTGCTCCGCACTCCCGGGGCGTCTCGTTCTCATTGCGAGAAGAGGCGCACCTAGAGCGTACACGTTGGTACCCGAAAGATGGTGAACTATGCCTGGTCAGGACGAAGTCAGGGGAAACCCTGATGGAGGTCCGTAGCGATTCTGACGTGCAAATCGATCGCTGGAACTAGGTATAGGGGCGAAAGACTAATCAAACCATCTAGTAGCTGGTTCCCTCCGAAGTTTCCCTCAGGATAGCTGGCACTCACTCCTCCGTTCCTTCGGGGACGCGTCGAGTCTCATCTGGTAAAGCGAATGATTAGAGGCCTTGGGGCCGAAACGACCTCAACCTATTCTCAAACTTTAAATGGGTGAGATCTCTGGCTTGCTTGGTTCATTGAAGCCACGAGATTTCGGATTAGAGTGCCAAGTGGGCCAATTTTGGTAAGCAGAACTGGCGCTGTGGGATGAACCAAACGCAGAGTTAAGGCGCCTAAGTCGACGTTTATGGGATACCATGAAAGGCGTTGGTTGCTTAAGACAGCAGGACGGTGGCCATGGAAGTCGGAATCCGCTAAGGAGTGTGTAACAACTCACCTGCCGAAGCAACTAGCCCTGAAAATGGATGGCGCTGAAGCGTCGCGCCTATACTCTGCCGTCAGCGGCAAGTGGGGAGGGACGGTGCCATTACTGGTGACCGTCCTCCATGAAGCCCTGACGAGTAGGAGGGTCGCGGCGGTGTGCGCAGAAGGGTCTGGGCGTGAGCCTGCCTGGAGCCGCCGTCGGTGCAGATCTTGGTGGTAGTAGCAAATACTCTAGCGAGACCCTGGAGGACTGACGTGGAGAAGGGTTTCGTGTGAACAGCCGTTGCACACGAGTCAGTCGATCCTAAGCCCTAAGAGAAATCCTATGCAAATGTGGTGTCCTAAAATCAATGTCTGCAAACATATTATTATACAAAGAGATAAATTGAAAGATAAAAAAAGAGACACACACACGTTGGGCGAAAGGGAATCCGGTTGCTATTCCGGAACCCGGCAGCGGAACCGTTTAACATCCGGGCCCTCATTGAGTGTTCGTCGGGGTAACCCAAAATGACCTGGAGAAGCCGTCGGGAGATCTGGGAAGAGTTTTCTTTTCTGTATAAGCGTTCGAGTTCCCTGGAAACTTCTAGCAAGGAGATAGGGTTCGGAACGCGAAGAGCACCGCAGTTGCTGCGGTGTCTGGATATTCCCCTCGGACCTTGAAAATCCAGGAGAGGGCCACGGGAGGTCTCGCGCCGGTTCGTACCCATATCCGCAGCAGGTCTCCAAGGTCAAGAGCCTCTAGTCGATAGATTAATGTAGGTAAGGGAAGTCGGCAAATTGGATCCGTAACTTCGGAATAAGGATTGGCTCTGAGGAGCGGGGCGTGTCGGGCTTGGTCGGGAAGCGGGTCTGGCTGACGTGCCGGGCCTGGGCGAGGTGAAGGGTCTTAGACTTCGGTCGACGTCCTGGGATCCGAACTCGGTCCCGTGCCTTGGCCTCCCGCGGATCTTCCTTGCTGCGAGGCTTCCGCGTCGGTTCAGCCGTCGCGTGTCGTTTCTTCGGCCGCCATTCAACGCTCGGCTCAGAACTGGCACGGACCAGGGGAATCCGACTGTCTAATTAAAACAAAGCATTGCGATGGCCCCCGCGGGTGTTGACGCAATGTGATTTCTGCCCAGTGCTCTGAATGTCAACGTGAAGAAATTCAAAAAAGCGCGGGTAAACGGCGGGAGTAACTATGACTCTCTTAACTCGCTCAGTCGGCCTGTTAAGGGAGCCATGGTTACAGGGTAGGTGATGCGTCTTACAGACCTCTCGTCAGGTCCTTAGCCTCTCCCTACCAAGTGGCTGCACCCACCTCCCCGTGGTGCTCGCCGGTAACGGTGGCAGGGGATTTTTTTTCCCCTGTTCACCGGCTAAGAGGTGCAGCTGCGAAAGGGGCCCTTGGGGTTGCCAGCCCCACCGGCCCGTAACTTGTGTTGGCCACAAAAATAAAAACAATGCCTCGGATGGAACACCTAGGGGGGTGCCCACTGGTGCCCCCCTGCCAACACAAACCCCACAGCCGGGGCCGAGCTCGGGCGCAGCCCCTGCCCAGCCGGTCTCGTATTTGTGCGATTTTCCGGGCTGCGGAAGACCATTCTCCACCAAGACCGGGCTTGGCGTCCACCGAAGGCGTGCACACCCCGATTGGACCGATGACGCAAACCGCGCGGCGCCAGTGAAGGCTCGTTGGAATCACGAGGAGCTGTCTTTGCTGGCAAGGCGCGAGGCGGAGTTGGCCATGACGGGTGTTCGGTTCATCAACCAGGCACTCCTCGGCTTCTTGCCCGGACGGACACTCGAAGCACTAAAGGGCGCCCGTAAGCGCGGGGACTACCGGGCGCTCGTAGAGGAGCACATTGCACGCATGAAGCGGGGGTCCATGGAGTCGGCGACTGGTGTCACCCCGACCGCAGGTGAGGATGAGGAATGCGATCGGGCCCTCCTGGGGTATTTTCGCGGCCTCGAGCCCGTCGGCGCGGACGCGTTCAGGTCTGAGAGCTTGGACGCGATTTGTGCAATGGTGGGCTCTGAGGACCGCGGAACTACTCTGGAGAAGCGGACCGCATACCTGGTGGACGTGTTTCCGCCTCCTCGCCGGGTGGGCCCGGGGGGACACCACCGCCGTAGAGTGGCTCAACCGTTGCCGCTTTCGCGACGCAAGCAGCGCAGGGTCGACTATGGTAGAGCGCAAAAGCTCTGGCATAGGGATCCAAGACGCTGTTATGATGCCGTGATGGACGGCCCCGTAGTGAACCAGAGCCTCCCCAAAGAGGTAATGGTTCCCTATTGGGAGTCCATCATGACCAATGCGCGCGGGGGTGGCCCGATTGAGGCCGAACAAGAGGAGATTATCCCCTCCCTATGGGCTCCCGTCACGCCGGACGAGGTCCGGGAGGCCCTGCCGGATCGGAAGACGGCACCTGGTCCTGATGGCATCACGGCGCGGATCCTCCGCCGAACCCCCCTCGAGGTTCTGTCGAGGATCTGTACGCTATTTATGTGGTGTCGCAGGCTCCCATTACACCTTAGGGAGGCTAGGACGGTGCTGATTCCGAAGATTCCGAATCCTGCGTCCCCGTCGGACTACCGCCCCATTACCGTACCGTCGACCCTTGTGCGTTTATTCCACAAGGTGTTGGCGGGAAGGATGGGGCGTTCCATCCGGCTGGACGACAGGCAGCGGGCCTTCCGGATCACGGACGGATGTGCGGACAATGTGTTCCTGCTAGACCTCGTTTTGCGGTACCACCACTCTCGCCACAAGCCGTTGCACGTAGCGTCGATAGACGTGGCGAAGGCCTTCGATACCGTCTCCCACCGTTCGATTATCGAGACGCTGCGGGCTAGGGGCTGTCCAGCGCCTATGTTGCTATATATGGAGTCGGTGTACTCCGATGCTCTCACGACCATTGTGTCGGGCGGGAGGCAGTCTCATGCCATTCACCCGGCGCATGGGGTGAGGCAAGGAGATCCCATGTCTCCATATGTATTCAACATGGTGCTGGACTTGCTCCTCAAGCGTCTACCACCGGACATCGGTGCCGATGTCGACGGTGTGAGGGTCGGGGCGGCGGCCTTTGCCGATGACCTTGTCCTGGCGGCCTCGACGCGGTTGGGGTTGCAGCGGCTGCTTGACTGTACGGAGGGCTTCCTGGCGTCGTGCGGCATGACCGTTAACGTCGGGAAGTCTTTTACCATCTCACTCGGAACGGTTCCCCGCCAGAAGAAGACCACCGTGGATGAGGGCGACTTCTTCCTTGGTGGTCAGAAGCTGGCGGCTATGAAAAGGACTGACCAATGGACGTACTTGGGTATCCCGTTTACTCCAGAGGGACGTCTCCGTTCCGACCCGGCAGTCTCGTTGGCCGCTGCACTTGCCAAACTATCTAGAGCCCCATTAAAGCCGCAGCAGAGATTGTTTGCGCTGCGGACATATCTGCTGCCGGGCCTCTATTATGCCGCGTCGTTGGGTTCCGTCAGGGCGGGATCGCTCGTTCGGTGCGATCGTGCTGTCAGGGCGGCTGTGAGGGGGTGGCTGGACTTGCCGGCCGATACCATCACGGCCTACTTCCACTCCACCATCGAGTCGGGAGGCCTGGGGATTCCATCGCTCAGGTGGTGCATCCCCAGGATTCGGCTAAACCGGCTGCAGTCTCTGTCCCTGTCTGCCGTTGCTGCCACTGCTCAGCCCGGTGAATATCTTCGGCTCGAGATCGGGAGGGCACGTCAGTGCCTGAACGATCACGGCGAACTTGTGGACACTTCTGTGAAGGAAGCGCGGCGTTGGGCCGCGTTACTTCATGGGAGTGTCGACGGGGGAGCTTTGAAAGAGTCGAAGAGAGTCCCTGGGCAGAACAGGTGGATACGGGAGGGCACGCGCTTCTTGTCGGGGGCGGACTTCGTCCAAACCTGCAAGTTGCGCATCAATGCTCTCCCAACTAAGTCCCGAACATCACGGGGCCGGAGGCAGGACAGACTCTGTAGGGCCGGCTGCGGTCACCCGGAAACCCTCAACCACGTGTTGCAGCAGTGCCACCGCACGCATGATGCTCGCGTGAGGCGGCATGATGCTGTAGTGGCGTACCTGGCACGTGGGCTTGAGCAAAAAGGTTTCCGGGTAGAACGCGAGCCGAGGTACCGAACCGATGAGGGGGTGAGAAAGCCGGATATCATCGCGACGAGGGAAGGCAAGTGCGCAGTCATCGACGCGCAGGTGGTCGGTGATCAGTCGATCCTGGATCTTGCGCATCGTCGTAAGGTCCAGTATTATGCTGATAACGCGAGCCTCCACCGGGCCATTGCGTCTAGCAGTGGAGCGGGGGAGGTGAGCTTTCACTCGGCCACCTTGTCGTGGAGAGGACTGTGGAGTGCGAAGTCCGTCAAGGGGTTAACCAATGCCGGGTTGATGAGCAAGCGAGACCTGAAGGTGGTATCGTCGCGGGTCTTGGTTGGGGGAGTCGCAGCCTGGAGACTATTCAACCGCAGAATATCTACGCGGTTCGACCGTGCTGGAGTCGGGTGAGGTTCCGGCTGTGGGGCTTTTGCGGGGCCGCCGCTCGCATACCATCTCAGCCTGCACTTACGGCCCTTATATTAGGCGTTTTAACTAAGGGTGCGGCAAAAACAGGCGCAAAAACCGGCGGGTAGTACAACTACACCGTCCGGGAAAAAAAAAAAAAAAAAAAAAAAAAAAAAAAAAAAAAAAAAAATAGCCAAATGCCTCGTCATCTAATTAGTGACGCGCATGAATGGATTAACGAGATTCCCTCTGTCCCTATCTACTGGTGGGCAGCGGTTAAGATCCCCAATGTCGCCTGAGGTGTCGGGTTGGGCTTGCCCAAACTAGTATCCTAGACTGGGGGGAGCTGCAGGGACTCGGTCCTCATAGTGGTTGTCCTGCGCAGAGACGTGGCTCCGTCTCAGAAGCGCCCCCGAATGCAAGATCTGATCGATTGAGACCGCACACTAAATGCAGCCACGCAAAAAGCGAATAAGCACCATCGAGAGGTCTCGTCCAACCTCTCATCGCTGGACCCCATGGTTGGTGTGGATGGGTTCCCACTAGGCCATGGGCTTCCGAAACATCTGGAAGACGGGAATGTCCCGTGAAACGGTGCAAAGCAATACGCCGCTGGAAACCCGGCTATTGCAGTGTGCGTTGAGTGTTCAGAGGTTTATACCGAAGGCACTCAACAGGCCTCAACGGGGGCGTTATGCCTTTGTCCGCACAGGACTTGGGCGCCAGGGCAATCGGGAGTCCGATGTCTTATTGGCGATCACGAAGCGTAATATACTATCTGAGCTGGTCTTAGCCTCTCGTGACGCAAATCGTTATGATCTCGAACCTCCACGCGGTCCCACCGGTCGGCTTACCCCTCTTCGGAGGGCGAAAGAGCCAAGCAAATCGGATCTTAGCGAGGCGGCCCAAAGGGCCTTTGGCTCAAGTGCCCAGTTCCATGCATTGTGTGGGCCCAGAAAAGGAACGGGCTACGAACAGTGGGGTGCCTGTTCGAAATCACCACCTCCTGCGTGTTTGCCGTGCGCGGCGACCCGTGTCGTCGGAAAAGGGGATCCTGGGATCTGAGGGGGCCCTCTCCTGCGGGTGAGACGTCCCCAACACGTACCTTTGGCCTCCGCTTCGACTAGACGGGCGGCTAGGCGAGAAAAGTAGCCCTTTGCCTAGTCAATCGGCTTGGGGAATGACCATACGTGCTTGCACGAGTGGGTTCTCTCTGGGCGAGGAAGCAGGCCCTGGAGTCAGGGGAGACCCTGTCGGCCTTGGCTGTGCGGACTATATCCCGGGTGATGTCCTAACCCGGTGGATGCCGGGTTCCATATTGAGGGTCCGAGGAGGCTGGGGCACACACCGGGATGAAACAATCTATATACGCTATGGATAATATAAAGCCCAACCAAAAAACCACAAAGCAGGCGCAAGTAGTGCTTCACGATGTGAAGCGCGAAATGGCCAAAATGAACGCGAAGGCTGCTTCCAGCAGCCTAGCGGGACGCTCCAGCGCGAGGCTTGCGGCGAAGGACGCGAAAGCGTCTACCCGCAAGGCCTCGGCAGGCAAAGTAGCTCCCTCCCGGGGGAGCGAAAAGGGCCGAATAGTTGTTAATCCGGTCGCCCGGATGAGCAGCTTGAGAGAGAAAGAGACTGCGCGCAGTCTCAAAAGCGTGAAACCCGCGCCCGCTGCTGATAAGGACGCCGCGCGCGGGTTAGCGCTTAAGAAGGACGGACCCCGTGGAAACACGGGCAAAACTCCACCAAAGGTGGTGGTGAAGGCGGAACCGCCAAGCCCCACCAAAGGCAAAGACCCGGTCGCTGGGGATAAGGAACCCGACCGGGTAGTGGGCCAACAAGTATCGAACGTGTCCCCTGTCGTAGCGGAAGCTAAGGCTGAGATGAAGGCAGACGCTAAGGCTGACGCCAAAGTCAAGGCTAAGGCTAACGCGAAGAAAGGGGACCAGAAGGGAAGGGCACCGTACTCCACGGTGCCTGGGACCACCGTGAGGCCTCTCGATCTCATCAGAGACGAAGCCCGAGCCAAGGTGTCGGACGTAAGGTCTGTCTGTTTTCAGAAGGAGTCTAAGGTAAACAGATGGGCTGCGTCTAGTATCCTTGGACATGCCGACGCGCTCTACCAGTTGGTACAGGAGCTGCTTCTTCGGAACAGCTTCTTAGAAGGCCAGCTGGCCGCGGTGCGCAGCGACGTTAAAAAGTCGCAAGCGGCCGTAGAGAGCGCGGTCAAGAGATCGCTGAAGGCGCCCCCGCAGCCCAAAGCGATCTCCCAACCGGCGAAGCGCGTGTCGACCTACGCCGATGCGGTGAAGGTCGACGCTCCGAGAGTTTCCCCAGACGCGGTGCAGCCGCCACGTAATGTGGTGCGCATCTTCCCGCCGAAGGGCAAAGTACAGGACAGCGACGCGACCAAGCGTAAAGTCCTGTCTTTGGTGAAACCGCTGAAGGCACAGATCCGCGTGAAGTCAGTTCGACGCATCCACAACGGTGGCATCGCCGTCGAGACCGATCGCAAAGAGGATCTCGCTGCTTTCACAGGGAGTAGCAAACTCAAGGAGGCAGGACTGTCGGTCTCCGTCCCGTCTAAAAGGAACCCTACACTTATTGTGTACGACGTTCCTAAGGCGGTGAAAAAGGAAGACGTCGGCTTGAGTATCTGGAAGCAGAACCTGGCTGACCTGACTCAGAAGGATGTGTCCTCTGGCCTGAAGGTGCGGTTTGCAACCACACCGAAAGGCAAGTCGGAGGCTGCCAACTGGGTCGTAGAGGTGAGCCCAATGGTTCGCAACAGACTCAAGAGCTCTGGTCGGGTGTTCATAGGTTGGATGTCCTGTCGAGTACAGGACTACATCTGTGTCACCCGTTGCTTCAAGTGTCAAGCCTTTGGCCACACAGCGAAGCATTGCCGATCGGATGAGGTCTGCGGTCACTGCTCCGAAAAGGGGCATACCTTTGCCACCTGCAAAAGCAAGGACAAACCTCCCGTTTGCTCCAATTGCAAAGCAGAGGGCAAGAAGCACAACCATAGGTCGAGAGACATAACTTGTGCGGCTTATCAAGCCGCTTCTGTGCAGGTAATCTCGCAGACCAATTATGGTTAGAAGACCAAAACACGGTTCAATCAGTAGACTTCGGGTGTTGCAGCATAATATGCGGCGCTCCCGAGTTGTTCTGGACGAAACGAACGCCGTTATGCGCGACAAAGGCATCGATGTGCTGCTCGCTCAGGAACCCTACAGTGCTCGGGGCACCGTACCCGGCCTTGGGGTTGCGACGAAAGTAGTCACAGGCGCAGTCCCGGTGATGGCGGCAATTGCCGTCAGAAACCCAGGGGTGTCTGTGGTCAAAATCTCGCACCTGTGCGACTCACACATGTCATGCGTCAACATTAGCGGTAGTTTTGGTAACTTCTACCTCATTAGCCAGTACTTTCAATGCTCGGAAGACATTGAGCCAAGTCTGGCACGATTGGAAAAGGCACTCTGTGCCCTCCACCATAAGCGGGTCGTGATTGCGGCTGACGTCAACGCGAAGTCTCCTATGTGGGGCGGAACGAAAATTGACGTTCGAGGCGAGAAGCTCGAAGAGTTTATCGCGCAGCACGACCTGGTTATTTTGAACGAGGCTGGAAGTATTCCGACGTACTCCAGCCCGACCGGCGAGTCCTGGATCGATGTCACATTGACGACAAGTGACTTCTCAAAAAATGTGAGAGGTTGGAAAGTCCGCAAGGACTGGACAACTAGTGATCACAGAGCGATCGAATTTGACCTTGTGTTCGCTAACGTGAGTGAGAATCAGGCCAGACTAGGTA